>NC_056749.1:65216112-65226112 GCF_019279795.1 Protopterus annectens | reverse complement strand
GCAATCTCTACATATTGCAAGGTATACTTTACCTTTTTTAATACACTTTCCCTTCTTGAATTTAATAACACTATTTAACCCATTATGCAACACTATTTGTTCATTATCTATAATGTACCTACAATATCCACATCTTCCACACCTTTTTATACATACAGCTACCTGATTGCCCATATTGGTTTTATTTTTCTCAAAAAGTTTCTTTAAGTTCATTCCTGTCTTAAAGACAAATTGGGGGGCATCACCTAATTTATCTACAATTTCTTGATTAAATTTCAGCATTTTCCAGTTGTTTTCCACTATACTTATCTCTGATGAACTACTATTATATTGAATTGCTAAAGCCCTGCCAAAACTTTGTTCGACATTGTGGTGATTTTCATGGTTGTATTGAGTATCCCCTAAAAAAGGGGTGTATTTTACACCCCATCCTTCCACCACTTCCTTGGCCACTTTCTCAGTTAAGTTATTTGGGTAGCCTCTAGCCCTGAAGAAACTTGGTATCAACTCAATTTCGCTTATGAAATCATTTTTCTCTGAGCTCATTCTGGTGGTCCTGACCATCTGGCCTTGCACTGTACTCCTTTTCTGTTTCTATGGGTGTGCATTGTTGTATGGTAAATATGAATTGCTAAATGTATCTTTACGATGAATAATAGATTTCAAACATCTGTCAACTTTTTGTAACCCTACATCTAGGTAGTCTATCTTATGGTAGTCAAATTTATATGTGAACTCCAAGAAACTGGTAATGGAGTTCAAGTAATCAATAAAGGATTTAAAAATTTCCTTGGGCCCCTCCCAAATTACAAATATATCATCCAAAAAGCGATGGTATAACTTAATATGTTTCCAATACATAGAACCAAATACATAAGTAATTTCCCACTTTAGGAGAACCAAATTTGCGTATATGGGGGCACATGCTGCCACCATAGCTATGCCTTTAATTCGTTTGAAGGTTTCGCCCTCAAAGTAAATGAAATTATTTTCCAGAACTATTCACATATGTTCCACCAGTGTATCTACATCCACTCTCAAAGAAGGGCTTTTTTCATTCAACAATGTGTAAAACATTTCCAAACCCTCTTCAACTGGTATGCAAAAAAATAAATCTACTACATCAAAGGTTAAGAAGCAGGTGTCCTCCCCATAAATTCCTGATGTTAAACTGCATAGAAAATCCCAAGAGTCCTTCAAGAGATGTTCATAATCTTTCATTAAATCTTTCAAAGAGTGATCCAGGAAGGTGGCAATGGGTTAGGTCTTAGACTGTTACCCAGAAACAATGGGTCTGTAGGGTGGGTTGATGGTGCTCTTATGAATCTTGGGGATACCAAAAAAAAATTGAAGCTAGTCTAGGTTTCATCATTTGTAGTATCCGCCCATCCTCTGATCTAACCTGTTCTCCAACATTAATTCCTCTACTGCTAGATCCACCTTCCTGTGTGAAATGTTGATCTGATTCATAGATACTGATACATATGGACTGATGTCATTCAACATTTCCAACAAATTACTAGAATAGTCAATAGTGTTGACTAAAACAATTCCTTCCCCTTTGTCTGGTCTCACAATGCAGATTTCTTTATCCATTATTAGCTTTTCCAAAATTCCTTTTTCTTTAACAGTTAAATTAAGTTTGTATCTATATGTTTTCTTTTTGTTAATACTATTACTTAAGACATATAGGTTAGAAGCACAAACTGCCTAAAACACGTGTACTATCAGGTGAAGGGGTGGGTTGTAGGTACTAGCTTGCCTAAAATAGTGTGTCTCTCCCTGATGATGTTGGTCAAAAATTAAAGCAAAACTTAATTTTCTCACAAACTGCTTTATTTTATAAGTGTATCACAAATATCAAGGCCGTTGGCACAAATTTAAAACCTTTTTCAATTAACTGAAAATGTTCAAGTTTAATTTCTATCCCACATAACTTAAATATCTAAATAAATATTAAATACACCACCTTCACTCAATATTATACTTTCCCCTTTAAGATAAAGTTACACCATCTTCACTCATTATTATACATTCCCTATTAAGATAAAGTTACACAATCTTCACTTATTATACTTTCATATTTATGATAAAGTTACACCATCTTCACTCATTATTATACTCTCACCTTTAAGATAAAGTTATACCATCTTCACTCATTATTATACTTTCCCCTTTAAGATAAAGTTACACCACCTTCACTCATTACTATACTTTCCACTTTAAGATAAAATTACATTATCTTCAATCATTATTATACTTTCAGCTTTCAGATAAAGTTACACCATCTTCACTCATTATTATACTTTTCCCTTTAACATAAAGTTACACCATCTTCACTCATTATAATATTTCCCCTTTAAGATAACGTTACACCACCTTCACTCATTATTATACTTTCCCCTTTAAGATAAAGTTACATTATCTTCACATCATTATTATACTTTCAGCTTTCAGATAAAGTTACAACATCTTCACTCATTATTATACTTTCCCCTTTAAGATACAGCTACACCATCGTCACTCATTATTATACTTTCCCCTTTAAGATAAAGTTACACCATCTTCACTCATTATTATACGCTCCCCTTGAGGATAAAGTTACACCATCTTCACTCATTATTATACGTTCCCCTTTAAGATAAAGTTACACCATCTTCATTGATTATTATACTTTCCCTTTAAGATAAAGTTACACCATATTCACTCATTATTATACTTTCCCCTTTAAGATTAAGTTACACCATCTTCAGTCAATATTAAACTTTCCCCTTTAAGATAATGTTACACCTTCTTCATTCATTATTATACTTTGTGCTTTAAGATAAAGTTATATCATCTTCACTCAATATACTTTCCCCTTTAAGATAAAGTTACACCATCTTCAATCATTACTATGCTTTCCTCTTTAAGATTAAGTTGCACCATCTTCACTCATTATTAGCCTTTCCCTTTAAGAAAAGGTAACACCATCTTCACTCATTATTATACTTTCCCTTTAACATAAAGTTACACCATCTTCGCTCATTATTATATTTTCCCCTTTAAGATAACGTTACACCACTTTCACTCATTATTATACATTCCCCTTTAAGATAAAGTTACACAATCTTCAATCATTACTATACTTTCCCCTTTAAGATAAAGTTACACCAACTTCACCCATTATTATATGTTCCCCTTTAAGATAAAGTTACACCATCTTCACTCATTATTATACTTTCCCATTTAAGATATAGCTGCACCATCATCACTCATTATTATACTTTCCCCTTTAAGATAAAGTTACACAATCTTCACTCATTATTATACTTTCCCATCTAAGATAAAGTTACACCATCTTCACTCATTATTATATGTTCCCCTTTAAGATAAAGTAACATCAACTTCACTCATTATTATACTTTCCCCTTTAAGATAAAGTTACACCATCTTCACTCATTATTATATGTTGCCCTTTAAGATAAAGTTACACCATCTTCACTCATTATTATACTTTCCCCTTTAAGATAAAGTTACACCATCTTCACTCATTATTATACTTTCCCCTTTAAGATAAAGTTACACCATCTTCACTCATTATTATACTTTCCCATTTAAAATAAAGTTACACCATCTCACTCATTATTATACTTTCCCCTTTAAGATAAAGATACCCCATCGTCACTCATTATTATACTTTCCTCTTTAACTTAAAGTTACACCATCTTCACTCATTATTATACTTTATCCTTTAAAATAAAGTCACACAATCTTCACTCATTATTATACTTTCCCCTTTAAGATAAAGTTACACCATCTTCACTCATTATTATACCTTCCCCTTTAAGATAAAGTTACACCATCTTCACTCATTATTATACTTTCCCCTTTAAGATAAAGTTACACCATCTTCACTCATTATTATACTTTCCCCTTTAAGATAAAGTTACACCATCTTCACTCATTATTATACTTCACCTTTTAAATTAAAGTTACATCATCTTCACTCATTATTATACTTTCCCCTTTAAGAAAAAGTTACACCATCTTCACTCATTATTATACTTTCACTTTAAGATAAAGTTAAACCATCTTCACTCATTATTATACTTTCACTTTAAGATAAAGTTAAACCATCTTCACTCATTATTATACGTTCTCCTTTAAGACAAAGTTACACCATCTTCACTCAGTATTATACTTTCCCCTTTAAGATAAAGTTACACCATCTTCACTCATTATTATACTTTCCCCTTTAAGATAAAGTTACACCATCTTCACTCATTATTATACTTTCCCATTTAAGATAACGTTACACCATCTTCACTCATTAATATACTTTCCCCTTTAAGATAAAGTTACACCATCCCACTCATTATAATATTTTCCCTCTTTATGATAAAGTTACGACATCTTCAATAATTATTATATTTCCCCTTTAAGATAAAGTTAAACCATCTTCACTCATTATTATACTTTCCCCTTTAAGATAAAGTTACACCATCTTCACTCATTATTATACTTTCCCATTTAAAATAAAGTTACACCATCTCACTCATTATTATACTTTCCCCTTTAAGATAAAGATACCCCATCGTCACTCATTATTATACTTTCCTCTTTAACTTAAAGTTACACCATCTTCACTCATTATTATACTTTCCCCTTTAAGATAAAGTTACACCACCTTCACTGATTATACTTTCCCTTAAAGGTAAAGTTACACCATCTTCACTCATTATTATACTTTCCCCTTTAAGATAAAGTTACACCATCTTCACTCATTATTATAATTTCCTCTTTAAAATGAAGTTACACCATCTTCACTCATTATTATACTTTCTCCTTTAAGATAAAGTTAAACCATCTTCCCTCATTATTATACTTTCCCCTTTAAGATAAAGTTACACCATCTTCACTCATTATTATACTTTCCCCTTTAAGATAAATTTACACCATCTTCACTGATTATTATACTTTCCCCTTTAAGATAAAGTTGCACCATCTTCATTCATTATTATACTTTCCCCTTTAAGATAAAGTTACACCATCTTCACTCATTATTATACTTTCTCCTTTAAAATAAAGTTACGCCATCTTCACTCATTATTATACTTTCCCCTTTAAGATAAAGTTACACCATCTTCACTCATTATTATACTTTCCCCTTTAAGATAAAGTTACACCATCTTCACTCATTAATATACTTTCCCCTTTAAGATAAAGTTACACCATCCCACTCAATAAAATATTTTCCCTCTTTATGATAAAGTTACGCAATCTTCACTTATTATTATATTTCCCCTTTAAGATAAAGTTAAACCATCTTCACTCATTATTATACTTTCCCCTTTAAGATAAAGTTACACCATCTTCACTCATTATTATACTTTCCCCTTTAAAATAAAGTGACACCATCTCACTCATTATTATACTTTCCCCTTTAAGATAAAGATACACAATCGCCACTCATTACTATACCTTCCTCTTTAACTTAAAGTTACACCATCTTCACTCATTATTATACTTTTCCCTTTAAGATAAAGTTACACCATCTTCACTCATTATTATACTTTCCCCTTTAAGATAAAGTTACACCATCTTCACTCATTATTACACTTTCCCTTTAAGATAAAGTTACACCATCTTCACTCATAATGATAGTTTCCCCTTTAAGATAAAGTTACACCATCTTCACTCATTATTATACTTTCCCTTTGAGATAAAGTTACACCATCTTCACTCATAATTATACTTTCCCCTTTAAGATAAAGTTACACCATCTTCACTCATAATTATACTTTCCCCTTTAAGATAAACTTACACAATCTTCACGCATTATTGTACTTCACCTTTTAAATTAAAGTTACATAATCTTCACTCATTATTATATTTTCCCCTTTAAGAAAAAGTTACACCATCTTCACTCATTATTATACTTTCACTTTAAGATAAAGTTAAACCATCTTCACTCATTAGTATACTTTGCCCTTTAAGATAAAGTTACACCATCTTCACTCATTATTATACGTTCTCCTTTAAGATAAAGTTACACCATCTTCACTCATTATTATACTTCCCCCTTTAAGATAACGTTACACCATCGTCACTCATTAATATACTTTCCCCTTTAAGATAAAGTTACACCATCCCACTCATTAGAATATTTTCCCTCTTTATGATAAAGTTACGACATCTTCAATAATTATTATATTTCCCCTTTAAGATAAAGTTAAACCATCTTCACTCATTATTATACCTTCCCCTTTAAGATAAAGTTACACCATCTTCACTCATTATTATACTTTCCCATTTAAAATAAAGTTACACCATCTCACTCATTATTATACTTTCCCCTTTAAGATAAAGATACACAATCGTCACTCATTACTATACCTTCCTCTTTAACTTAAAGTTACACCATCTTCACTCATTGTTATACTTTGCACTTTAAGATAAAGTTACACCATCTTCACTGATTATACTTTCCCTTAAAGGTAAAGTTACACCATCTTCACTCATTAATATACTTTCCCCATTAAGATAAAGTTACACCATCTTCACTCATTGTTATAATTTCCCCTTTAAAATAAAGTTACACCATCTTCACTCATTATTATACTTTCTCCTTTAAGATAAAGGTAAACCATCTTCACTCATTATTATACTTTCCCCTTTAAGATAAAGTTACACCATCTTCACTCATTATTATACTTTCCCCTTTAAGATAAATTTACACCATCTTCACTGATTATTATACTTTCCCCTTTAAGATAAAGTTGCACCATCTTCATTCATTATTATACTTTCCCCTTTAAGATAAAGTTACACCATCTTCACTCAGTATTATACTTTCCCCTTTAAGATAAAGTTACACCATCTTCACTCATTATTATACTTTCCCCTTTAAGATAAAGTTACACCATCTTCACTCATTATTATACTTTCCCCTTTAAGATAACGTTACACCATCTTCACTCATTAATATACTTTCCCCTTTAAGATAAAGTTACACCATCCCACTCATTATAATATTTTCCCTCTTTATGATAAAGTTACACCATCTTCACTAATTATTATATTTCCCCTTTAAGATAAAGTTAAACCATCTTCACTCATTATTATACTTTCCCCTTTAAGATAAAGTTACACCATCTTCACTCATTATTATACTTTCCCATTTAAAATAAAGTTACACCATCTCACTCATTATTATACTTTCCCCTTTAAGATAAAGATACCCCATCGTCACTCATTATTATACTTTCCTCTTTAACTTAAAGTTACACCATCTTCACTCATTATTATACTTTCCCCTTTATGATAAAGTTACACCATCTTCACTCATTATTATACTTTATCCTTTAAGATAAAGTTACACCATCTTCACTCATTATTACACTTTCCCTTTAAGATAAAGTTACACCATCTTCACTCATAATGATACTTTCCCTTTAAGATAAAGTTACACCATCTTCACTCATTATTATACTTTCCCTTTGAGATAAAGTTACACCATCTTCACTCATAATTATACTTTCCCCTTTAAGATAAAGTTACACCATCTTCACTCATAATTATACTTTCCCCTTTAAGATAAAGTTACACCATCTTCACGCATTATTGTACTTCACCTTTTAAATTAAAGTTACATAATCTTCACTCATTATTATATTTTCCCCTTTAAGAAAAAGTTACACCATCTTCACTCATTATTATACTTTCACTTTAAGATAAAGTTAAACCATCTTCACTCATTATTATACTTTGCCCTTTAAGATAAAGTTACACCATCTTCACTCATTATTATACGTTCTCCTTTAAGATAAAGTTACACCATCTTCACTCATTATTATACTTTCCCTTTTAAGATAAAGTTACACCATCTTCACTCATTATTATACTTCCCCCTTTAAGATAACGTTACACCATCGTCACTCATTAATATACTTTCCCCTTTAAGATAAAGTTACACCATCCCACTCATTATAATATTTTCCCTCTTTATGATAAAGTTACGACATCTTCAATAATTATTATATTTCCCCTTTAAGATAAAGTTAAACCATCTTCACTCATTATTATACCTTCCCCTTTAAGATAAAGTTACACCATCTTCACTCATTATTATACTTTCCCCTTTAAAATAAAGTTACACCATCTCACTCATTATTATACTTTCCCCTTTAAGATAAAGATACACAATCGTCACTCATTACTATACCTTCCTCTTTAACTTAAAGTTACACCATCTTCACTCATTGTTATACTTTCCAATTTAAGATAAAGTTACACCATCTTCACTGATTATTATACTTTCCCTTAAAGGTAAAGTTACACCATCTTCCCGCATTATTATACTTTCCCCTTTAAGATAAAGTTACACCATCTTCACTCATTATTATAATTTCCTCTTTAAAATTAAGTTACACCATCTTCACTCATTATTATACTTTCTCCTTTAAGATAAAGTTAAACCATCTTCCCTCATTATTATACATTCCCCTTTAAGATAAAGTTACACCATCTTCACTCATTATTATACTTTCCCCTTTAAGATAAATTTACACCATCTTCACTGATTATTATACTTTCCCCTTTAAGATAAAGTTGCACCATCTTCATTCATTATTATACTTTCCCCTTTAAGATAAAGTTACACCATCTTCACTCATTATTATACTTTCCCCTTTAAGATAAAGTTACACCATCTTCACTCATTATTATACTTTCCCTTTAAGATAAAGTTACACCATCTTCACTCATTATTATACTTTCCCCTTTAAGATAACGTTACACCATCTTCACTCATTAATATACTTATCCCTTTAAGATAAAGTTACACCATCCCACTCATTATAATATTTTCCCTCTTTATGATAAAGTTACACCATCTTCACTAATTATTATATTTCCCCTTTAAGATAAAGTTAAACCATCTTCAATCATTATTATACTTTCCCCTTTAAGATAAAGTTACACCATCTTCACTCATTATTATACTTTCCCCTTTAAAATAAAGTTACACCATCTCACTCATTATTATACTTTCCCCTTTAAGATAAAGATACACAATCGCCACTCATTACTATACCTTCCTCTTTAACTTAAAGTTACACCATCTTCACTCATTATTATACTTTTCCCTTTAAGATAAAGTTACACCATCTTCACTCATTATTATACTTTCCCCTTTAAGATAAAGTTACACCATCTTCACTCATTATTACACTTTCCCTTTAAGATAAAGTTACACCATCTTCACTCATAATGATACTTTCCCCTTTAAGATAAAGTTACACCATCTTCACTCATTATTATACTTTCCCTTTGAGATAAAGTTACACCATCTTCACTCATAATTATACTTTCCCCTTTAAGATAAAGTTACACCATCTTCACTCATAATTATACTTTCCCCTTTAAGATAAAGTTACACCATCTTCACGCATTATTGTACTTCACCTTTTAAATTAAAGTTACATAATCTTCACTCATTATTATATTTTCCCCTTTAAGAAAAAGTTACACCATCTTCACTCATTATTATACTTTCACTTTAAGATAAAGTTAAACCATCTTCACTCATTAGTATACTTTGCCCTTTAAGATAAAGTTACACCATCTTCACTCATTATTATACGTTCTCCTTTAAGATAAAGTTACACCATCTTCACTCATTATTATACTTCCCCCTTTAAGATAACGTTACACCATCGTCACTCATTAATATACTTTCCCCTTTAAGATAAAGTTACACCATCCCACTCATTAGAATATTTTCCCTCTTTATGATAAAGTTACGACATCTTCAATAATTATTATATTTCCCCTTTAAGATAAAGTTAAACCATCTTCACTCATTATTATACTTTCCCTTTAAGATAAAGTTACACCATCTTCACTCATTATTATACTTTCCCATTTAAAATAAAGTTACACCATCTCACTCATTATTATACTTTCCCCTTTAAGATAAAGATACCCCATCGTCACTCATTACTATACCTTCCTGTTT
>NC_056749.1:65066416-65215612 GCF_019279795.1 Protopterus annectens | reverse complement strand
AAAAAAAAAAAAGATAAAGTTACACCATCTTCACTGATTATTATACTTTCCCTTAAAGGTAAAGTTACACCATCTTCACTCATTATTATACTTTCCTCTTTAAGATAAAGTTACACCATCTTCACTCATTATTATACTTTCCCCTTTAAGATAAAGTTACACCATCTTCACTCATTATTATACTTGCCCCTTTAAGACAAAGTTACACCATCTTCATTCATTATTATACTTTTCCCTTTAAAATAAAGTTACACCATCTTCACTCATTATTATACGTTCCCCTTTAAGATAAAGTTACACCATCTTCACTCATTATTATACTTTCCCCTTTAAGATAAAGTTACACCATCTTCACTCATTTTTATACTTTCCAATTTAAGATAAAGTTACACCATCTTCACTGATTATTATACTTTCCCTTAAAGGTAAAGTTACACCATCTTCCCGCATTATTATACTTTCCCCTTTAAGATAAAGTTACACCATCTTCACTCATTATTATAATTTCCTATTTAAAATTAAGTTACACCATCTTCACTCATTATTATACTTTCTCCTTTAAGATAAAGTTAAACCATCTTCCCTCATTATTATACATTCCCCTTTAAGATAAAGTTACACCATCTTCACTGATTATTATACTTTCCCTTAAAGGTAAAGTTACACCATCTTCCTTCATTATTATACTTTCCCCTTTAAGATAAAGTTACACCATCTTCACTCATTATTATACTTTCCCCTTTAAGATAAAGTTACACCATCTTCACTCATTATTATACTTTCCCCTTTAAGATAAAGTTACACCATCTTCACTCATTATTATACTTTCCCCTTTAAGATAAAGTTACACCATCTTCACTCATTATTATACTTTCCCCTTTAAGATAAAGTTACACCATCTTCACTCATTATTATACTTTCCCCTTTAAGATAAAGTTACACCATCTTCACTCATTATTATACTTTCCCCTTTAAGATAAAGTTACACCATCTTCACTCATTATTATACTTTCCCTTTTAAGATAAAGTTACACCATCTTCACTCATTATTATACTTTCCCCTTTAAGATAAAGTTACACCATCTTCACTCATTATTATACTTTCCCTTTTAAGATAAAGTTACACCATCTTCACTCATTATTATACTTTCCCCTTTAAGATAAAGTTACACCATCTTCACTCATTATTATACTTTCCCCTTTAAGATAAAGTTACACCATCTTCACTCATTATTATACTTTCCCCTTTAAGATAAAGTTACACCATCTTCACTCATTATTATACTTTTCCCTTTAAGATAAAGTTACACCATCTTCACTCATTATTATACTTTCCTTTTAAGATAAAGTTACACCATCTTCACTCATTATTATACTTTCCCCTTTAAGATAAAGTTACACCATCTTCACTCATTATTATACTTTCCCCTTTAAGATAAAGTTACACCATCTTCACTCATTATTATACTTTTGCTTTAAGATAAAGTTACACCATCTTCACTCATTATTATACTTTCCCCTTTAAGATAAAGTTACACCATCTTCACTCATTATTATACTTTCCCCTTTAAGATAAAGTTACACCATCTTCACTCATTATTATACTTTATCCTTTAAGATAAATTTACACCATCTTCACTCATTATTATACTTTCCCCTTTAAGATAAAGTTACACCATCTTCACTCATTATTATACTTTCCCCTTTAAGATAAAGTTACACCATCTTCACTCATTATTATACTTTTCCCTTTAAGATAAAGTTACACCATCTTCACTCATTATTATACTTTCCCCTTTAAGATAAAGTTACACCATCTTCACTCATTATTATACTTTCCCCTTTAAGATAAAGTTACACCATCTTCACTCATTATTATACTTGCCCTTTAAAATAAAGTTACACCATCTTCATTCATTATTTTACTTTCCCTTTAAGATAAAGTTATACCATCTTCACTCATTATTATACTTTCCCCTTTAAGATAAAGTTACACCATCTTCACTCATTATTATACTTTCCCCTTTAAGATAAAGTTACACCATCTTCACTCATTATTATACTTTCCCCTTTAAGATAAAGTTACACCATCTTCACTAATTATTATACTTTACCCCTTAAGATAAAGTTACACCATCTTCACTCATTATTATACTTTCCTCTTTAAGATAAAGTTACACCATCTTCAGTCATTATTATACTTTCCCCTTTAAGATAAAGTTACACCATCTTCACTCATTATTATACTTTCCCCTTTAAGATAAAGTTACACCATCTTCACTCATTATTATACTTTCCCCTTTAAGATAAAGTTACACCATCTTCACTCATTATTATACTTTCCCCTTTAAGATAAAGTTACACCATCTTCACTCATTATTATACTTTCCCTTTAAGATAAAGTTACACCATCTTCACTCATTATTATACTTTCCCTTTTAAGATAAAGTTACACCATCTTCACTGATTATTATACTTTCCCTTAAAGGTAAAGTTACACCATCTTCACTCATTATTATACTTTCCCCTTTAAGATAAAGTTACACCATCTTCACTCATTATTATACTTTCTCCTTTAAGATAAAGTTACACCATCTTCACTCATTATTATACTTTCCCCTTTAAGATAAAGATACACCATCTTCACTCATTATTATACTTTCACCTTTAAGATAAAGTTACACCATCTTCACTCATTATTATTCTTTCCCCTTTAAGATAAAGTTACACCATCTTCACTTATTATTATACTTTTACCTTTAAGATAAAGTTACACCATCTTCACTCATTATTATACTTTCCCCTTTAAGATAAAGTTACACCATCTTCACTCATTATTATACTTTCCCCTTTAAGATAAAGTTACACCATCTTCACTCATTATTATACTTTCCCCTTTAAGATAAAGTTACACTATCTATACTCATTATTATACTTTCAGTTAAAGTTACACCATCTTCACTCATTACTATACTTTCCCCTTCACGATAAACTTACACCACCTTCACTCATTATTATACTTTCCCCTTTAAGAATAAGTTACACCATCTTCAGTCATAATTATACTTTCCAGTTTAAGATAAAGTTACACCAACTTCGGTCATTATTATACTTTCCCCTTTAAGATAAAGTTACACCATCTTCACTCATTATTATACTTTCCCTTTAGGATAAAGTTACACCATCTTCACTCATTATTATACTTTCCCCTTTAAGATAAAGTTACACCATCTTCACTCATTATTATACTTTCCCCTTTAAGATAAAGTTACACCATCTTCACTCATTATTATACTTTCCCCTTTAAGATAAAGTTACACCATCTTCACTCATTATTATACTTTCCCCTTTAAGATAAAGTTACACCATCTTCACTCATTATTATACTTTCCCTTTAAGATAAAGTTACACCATCTTCACTCATTATTATACTTTTCCCTTTAAGATAAAGTTACACCATCTTCACTCATTATTATACTTTCCCCTTTAAGATAAAGTTACACCATCTTCACTCATTATTATACTTTCCCCTTTAAGATAAAGTTACACCATCTTCACTCATTATTATACTTTCCCTTTAAGATAAAGTTACACCATCTTCACTCATTATTATACTTTCCCCTTTAAGATGAAGTTACACCATCTTCACTCATTATTATACCTTTCCCTTTAAGATAAAGTTACACCATCTTCACTCATTATTATACTTTCCCCTTTAAGATAAAGTTACACCATCTTCACTCATTATTATACTTTCCCTTTTAAGATAAAGTTACACCATCTTCACTCATTATTATACTTTCCCTTTAAGATAAAGTTACACCATCTTCACTCATTATTATACTTTCCCCTTTAAGATAAAGTTACACCATCTTCACTCATTATTATACTTTCCCCTTTAAGATAAAGTTACAGTATCTTCACTCATTATTTTACTTTCCGTTTTAAGTTAAAGTTACACCATCTTCACTCACTGTTATACTTTCCACTTTAAGATAAAGTTATACTTTCCAATTTAAGATAAAGTTACACCATCTTCACTGATTATTATACTTTCCCTTAAAGATAAAGTTACACCATCTTCACTCATTATTATACTTTCCCCTTTAAGATAAAGTTACACCATCTTCACTCATTATTATACTTTCCCCTTTAAGATAAAGTTACACCATCTTCACTCATTATTATACTTTTCCCTTTAAGATAAAGTTACACCATCTTCACTCATTATTATACTTTCCCCTTTAAGATAAAGTTACACCATCTTCACTCATTATTATACTTTCCCTTAAAGATAAAGTTACATCATCTTCACTCATTATTATACTTTCCTATTTAAAATAAAGTTACACTATCTTCAGTCATTATTATACTTTCCGCTTTAAGATAAAGTTACACCACCTACACTCATTATTATACTTTCCCATTTAAGATAAAGTTACACCTTCTTCACTCATTATTATACTTTCCCCTTTAAGATAAAGTTACACCACCTACACTCATTATTATACTTTCCCATTTAAGATAAAGTTACACCTTCTTCACTCATTATTATACTTTCCCCTTTAAGATAACGTTACAACATCTTCACTCATTATTTTACTTTCCGTTTTAAGTTAAAGTTACACCATCTTCACTCACTGTTATACTTTCCACTTTAAGATAAAGTTACACCATTTTCCCTCATTATTATACTTTCCCTTAAAGGTAAAGTTACACCATCTTCACTCATTATTATACTTTCCCCTTTAAGATAAAGTTACACCATCTTCACTCATTATTATACTTTCCCCTTTAAGATAAAGTTACACCATCTTCACTCATTATTATACTTTCCCCTTTAAGATAAAGTTACACCATCTTCACTCATTATTATACTTTCAGGTAAAGTTACACCATCTTCACTCATTATTATACTTTCCCCTTTAAGATAAAGTTACACCATCTTCACTCATTATTATACTTTCCCTTTAAGATAAAGTTACACCATCTTCACTCATTATTATACTTTCCCCTTTAAGATAAAGTTACACCATCTTCACTCATTATTATACTTTCCCCTTTAAGATAAAGTTACACCATATTCACTCATTATTAAACTTTCCCCTCTAAGATAAAGTTACACCATCTTCACTCATTATTATACTTTCCCCTTTATGATAAAGTTACACCATCTTCACTCATTATTATACTTTATCCTTTATAATAAAGTCACACCATCTTCACTCATTATTATACTTTCCCCTTTAAGATGAAGTTACACCATCTTCACTCATTATTATACCTTTCCCTTAAAGGTAAAGTCACACCATCTTCACTCATTATTATACTTTCCCCTTTAAGATGAAGTTACACCATCTTCACTCATTATTATACCTTTCCCTTTAAGATAAAGTTACACCATCTTCAGTCATTATTATACTTTCCCCTTTAAGATAAAGTTACACCATCTTCACTCATTATTATACTTTCCCCTTTAAGATAAAGTTACACCATCTTCACTCATTATTATACCTTCCCTTTAAGATAAAGTTACACCATCTTCACTCATTATTATACTTTTCCCTTTAAGATAAAGTTACACCATCTTCACTCATTATTATACTTTCCCCTTTAAGATAAAGTTACACCATCTTCACTCATTATTATACTTTCCCCTTTAAGATAAAGTTACACCATCTTCACTCATTATTATACCTTCCCCTTTAAGATAAAGTTACACCATCTTCGATCATTATTATACTTGTCCCTTTAAAATAAAGTTACACCATCTTCATTCATTATTTTACTTTCCCTTTAAAATAAAGTTACACCATCTTCATTCATTATTTTACTTTCCCTTTAAGATAAAGTTATACCATCTTCACTCATTATTATTCTTTCCCTTTTAAGATAAAGTTACACCATCTTCACTCATTATTATACTTTCCCCTTTAAGATAAAGTTACACCATCTTCACTCATTATTATACTTTCCCCTTTAAGATAAAGTTACACCATCTTCACTCATTATTATACTTTCCCCTTTAAGATAAAGTTACACCATCTTCACTCATTATTATACTTTCCTCTTTAACTTAAAGTTACACCATCTTCACTCATTATTATACTTTCCCCTTTATGATAAAGTTACACCATCTTCACTCATTATTATACTTTCCCTTAAAGGTAAAGTTACACCATCTTCACTCATTATTATACCTTCCCCTTTAAGATAAAGTTACACCATCTTCGATCATTATTATACTTGTCCCTTTAAAATAAAGTTACACCATCTTCATTCATTATTTTACTTTCCCTTTAAGATAAAGTTATACCATCTTCACTCATTATTATACCTTCCCCTTTAAGATAAAGTTACACCATCTTCGATCATTATTATACTTGTCCCTTTAAAATAAAGTTACACCATCTTCATTCATTATTTTACTTTCCCTTTAAGATAAAGTTAAACCATCTTCATTCATTATTTTACTTTCCCTTTAAGATAAAGTTATACCATCTTCACTCATTATTATTCTTTCCCTTTTAAGATAAAGTTACACCATCTTCACTAATTATTATACTTTCCAATTTAAGATAAAGTTACACCATCTTCACTGATTATTATACTTTCCCTTAAAGGTAAAGTTACACCATCTTCCCACATTATTATACTTTCCCCTTTAAGATAAAGTTACACCATCTTCACTGATTATTATACTTTCCCTTAAAGGTAAAGTTACACCATCTTCCCTCATTATTATACTTTCCCCTTTAAGATAAAGTTACACCATCTTCACTCATTATTATACTTTCCCTTTAAGATAAAGTTACACCATCTTCACTCATTATTATACTTTCCCCTTTAAGATAAAGTTACACCATCTTCACTCATTATTATACTTTATCCTTTAAAATAAAGTCACACCATCTTCATTCATTATTTTACTTTCCCTTTAAGATAAAGTTATACCATCTTCACTCATTATTATACTTTCCCTTTTAAGATAAAGTTACACCATCTTCACTCATTATTATACTTTCCCCTTTAAGATAAAGTTACACCATCTTCACTCATTATTATACTTTCCCTTTTAAGATAAAGTTACACCATCTTCACTCATTATTATACTTTTGCTTTAAGATAAGGTTACACCATCTTCACTCATTATTATACTTTCCCCTTTAAGATAAAGTTACACCATCTTCACTCATTATTATACTTTCCCCTTTAAGATAAAGTTACACCATCTTCACTCATTATTATACTTTCCCATTTAAGATAAAGTTACATCATCTTCACTCATTATTATAATTTCCTCCTTTAAGATTAAGTTACACCATCTTCACTCATTATTATACTTTCCCCTTTAAGATAAAGTTATACCATCTTCCCTCATTATTATACATTCCCCTTTAAGATAAAGTTACACCATCTTCACTGATTATTATACTTTCCCTTAAAGGTAAAGTTACACCATCTTCACTCATTATTATACTTTCCCCTTTAAGATAAAGTTACACCATCTTCACTCATTATTATACTTTCCCCTTTAAGATAAAGTTACACCATCTTCACTCATTATTATACTTTCCCCTTTAAGATAAAGTTACACCATCTTCACTCATTATTATACTTTCCCCTTTAAGATAAAGTTACACCATCTTCACTCATTGTTATACTTTCCCTTTAAGATAAAGTTACACCATCTTCACTCATTATTATACTTTCCCCTTTAAGATAAAGTTACACCATCTTCACTCATTATTATACTTTCCCCTTTAAGATAAAGTTACACCATCTTCACTCATTATTATACTTTCCCCTTTAAGATAAAGTTACACCATCTTCACTCATTATTATACTTTCCCCTTTAAGATAAAGTTACACCATATTCACTCATTATTAAACTTTCCCTTTTAAGATAAAGTTGCACCATCTTCACTCATTATTATACTTTCCCCTTTAAGATAAAGTTACACCATCTTCACTCATTATTATACTTTCCCCTTTATGATAAAGTTACACCATCTTCACTCATTATTATACTTTATCCTTTATAATAAAGTCACACCATCTTCACTCATTATTATACTTTCCCCTTTAAGATGAAGTTACACCATCTTCACTCATTATTATACCTTCCCCTTTAAGATAAAGTTACACCATCTTCAATCATTATTATACTTGCCCCTTTAAGACAAAGTTACACCATCTTCATTCATTATTTTACTTTCCCCTTTAAGATAAAGTTACACCATCCTCACTCATTATACTTTCCCCTTTTAGACAAAGTCACACCATGATAACTCATTGTTATACTTTCCCCTTTAAGATAAAGATACACCATCTTCACTCATTATTATACTTTCCCCTTTAAGATAAAGTTACACCATCTTCACTCATTATTATACTTTCCCCTTTAAGATAAAGTTACACCATCTTCACTCATTATTATACTTTCCCCTTTAAGATAAAGTTACACCATCTTCACTCATTATTATACTTTCCCCTTTAAGATAAAGTTACACCATCTTCACTCATTATTATACTTTCCCCTTTAAGATAAAGTTACACCATCTTCACTCATTATTATACTTTCAGTTAAAGTTACACCATCTTCACTCATTATTATACTTTCCCCTTTAAGATAAAGTTACACCATCTTCACTCATTATTATACTTTCCCTTTAAGATAAAGTTACACCATCTTCACTCATTATTATACTTTCCCCTTTAAGATAAAGTTACACCATCTTCACTCATTATTATACTTTCCCCTTTAAGATAAAGTTACACCATCTTCACTGATTATTATACTTTCCCTTAAAGGTAAAGTTACACCATCTTCCCTCATTATTATACTTTCCCCTTTAAGATAAAGTTACACCATCTTCACTCATTATTATAATTTCCCCTTTAAGATAAAGTCACACCATCTTCACTCATTATTATACTTTCCCCTTTAAGATGAAGTTACACCATCTTCACTCATTATTATACCTTTCCCTTTAAGATAAAGTTACACCATCTTCAGTCATTATTATACTTGCCCCTTTAAGACAAAGTTACACCATCTTCATTCATTATTATACTTTCCCCTTTAAGATAAAGATACACCATCTTCACTCATTATTATTCTTTCCCCTTTAAGATAAACTTACACCATCTTCATTCATTATTATACTTTCCCCTTTAAGATAAAGTTACACCATCTTCACTCATTATTATACTTTCCCCTTTAAGATAAAGTTACACCATCTTCACTCATTATTATACTTTCCCCTTTAAGATAAAGTTACACCATCTTCACTCATTATTATACTTGCCCTTTAAAATAAAGTTACACCATCTTCATTCATTATTTTACTTTCCCTTTAAGATAAAGTTATACCATCTTCACTCATTATTATTCTTTCCCTTTTAAGATAAAGTTACACCATCTTCACTAATTATTATACTTTCACCTTTAAGATAAAGTTACACCATCTTCACTCATTATTATACTTTCCCCTTTAAGATAAAGTTACACCATCTTCACTCATTATTATACTTTCCCCTTTAAGATAAAGTTACACCATCTTCACTCATTATTATACTTTCCCCCTTAAAGATACAGTTACACCATCTTCACTCATTATTATACTTTCCCCTTTAAGATAAAGTTACACCATCTTCACTCATTATTATACTTTCCCCTTTAAGATAAAGTTACACCATCTTCACTCATTATTATACTTTCCCCTTTAAGATAAAGTTACACCATCTTCACTCATTATTATACTTTCCCTTTAAGATAAAGTTACACCATCTTCACTCATTATTATACTTTCCCCTTTAAGATAAAGTTACACCATCTTCACTCATTATTATACTTTCTTTTAAGATAAAGTTACACCATCTTCGATCATTATTATACTTGTCCCTTTAAAATAAAGTTACACCATCTTCATTCATTATTTTACTTTCCCTTTAAGATAAAGTTATACCATCTTCACTCATTATTATACTTTCCCCTTTAAGATAAAGTTACACCATCTTCACTCATTATTATACTTTCCCCTTTAAGATAAAGTTACACCATCTTCACTCATTATTATACTTTCCCCTTTAAGATAAAGTTACACCATCTTCACTCATTATTATACTTTCCCCTTTAAGATAAAGTTACACCATCTTCACTCATTATTATACTTTCCCTTTAAGATAAAGTTACACCATATTCACTCATTATTATACTTTCCCTTTAACTTAAAGTTACACCATCTTCACTCATTATTATACTTTCCCCTTTATGATAAAGTTACACCATCTTCACTCATTATTATACTTTATCCTTTAAAATAAAGTCACACAATCTTCACTCATTATTATACTTTCCCCTTTAAGATAAAGTTACACCATCTTCACTCATTATTATACCTTCCCCTTTAAGATAAAGTTACACCATCTTCGATCATTATTATACTTGTCCCTTTAAAATAAAGTTACACCATCTTCATTCATTATTTTACTTTCCCTTTAAGATAAAGTTATACCATCTTCACTCATTATTATTCTTTCCCTTTTAAGATAAAGTTACACCATCTTCACTCATTATTATACTTTCCCCTTTAAGATAAAGTTACACCATCTTCACTCATTATTATACTTTCCCCTTTAAGATAAAGTTACACCATCTTCACTCATTATTATACTTTCCCCCTTAAAGATGAAGTTACACCATCTTCACTCATTATTATACTTTCCCCTTTAAGATAAAGTTACACCATCTTCACTCATTATTATACTTTCCCCTTTAAGATAAAGTTACACCATCTTCACTCATTATTATACTTTCCTCTTTAAGATAAAGTTACACCATCTTCAGTCATTATTATACTTTCCCCTTTAAGATAAAGTTACACCACCTACACTCATTATTATACTTTCCCCTTTAAGATAAATTTACACCTTCTTCACACGTTATTATACTTTCCCCATTAAGATAAAGTTACACCATCTTCACTCATTATTATACTTTCCCCTTTAAGATAAAGTTACACCATCTTCACTCATTATTATACTTTCCCCTTTAAGATAAATTTACACCTTCTTCACACGTTATTATACTTTCCCCATTAAGATAAAGTTACACCATCATCACTCATTATTATACTTTCCCTTTTAAGTTAAAGTTACACCATCTTCACTCATTGTTATACTTTCCAATTTAAGATAAAGTTACACCATCTTCACTGATTATTATACTTTCCCTTAAAGGTAAAGTTACACCATCTTCCCGCATTATTATACTTTCCCCTTTAAGATAAAGTTACACCATCTTCACTCATTATTATAATTTCCTCTTTAAAATTAAGTTACACCATCTTCACTCATTATTATACTTTCCCCTTTAAGATAAAGTTACACCATCTTCACTCATTATTATTCTTTCCCCTTGAAGATAAAGTTACATCTTCACAAATTATTACACATTACCCCTTAAGATAAAGTTACATCATCTTCACTCATTATTATACTTTCCTATTTAAAATAAAGTTACACTATCTTCACTCATTATTATACTTTCCCCTTTAAGATAAAGTTACACCATCTTCACTCATTATTATACTTTCCCCTTTAAGATAAAGTTACACCATCTTCACTCATTATTATACTTTCCCCTTTAAGATAAAGTTACACCATCTTCACTCATTATTATACTTTCCCCTTTAAGATAAAGTTACACCATCTTCACTCATTATTATACTTTTCCCTTTAAGTTAAAGTTACACCATCTTCACTCATTATTATACTTTCCCCTTTATGATAAAGTTACACCATCTTCACTCATTATTATACTTTATCCTTTAAAATAAAGTCACACAATCTTCACTCATTATTATACTTTCCCCTTTAAGATAAACTTACACCATCTTCACTCATTATTATACCTTCCCTTTAAAATAAAGTTACACCATCTTCATTCATTATTTTACTTTCCCTTTAAGATAAAGTTATACCATCTTCACTCATTATTATTCTTTCCCTTTTAAGATAAAGTTACACCATCTTCACTCATTATTATACTTTCCCCTTTAAGATAAAGTTACACCATCTTCACTCATTATTATACTTTCCCCTTTAAGATAAAGTTACACCATCTTCACTCATTATTATACTTTCCCTTTAAGATAAATTTACACCATCTTCACTGATTATTATACTTTCCCTTAAAGGTAAAGTTACACCATCTTCACTCATTATTATACTTTCCCCTTTAAGATAAAGTCGCACCATCTTCACTCATTATTATACTTTCCCCCTTAAAGATGAAGTTACACCATCTTCACTCATTATTATACCTTCCCCTTTAAGATAAAGTTACACCATCTTCACTCATTATTATACTTTCCCCTTTAAGATAAAGTTACACCATCTTCACTCATTATTATACTTTCCCCTTTAAGATAAAGTTACACCATCTTCACTCATTATTATACTTTCCCCCTTAAAGATGAAGTTACACCATCTTCACTCATTATTATACTTTCCCCTTTAAGATAAAGTTACACCATCTTCACTCATTATTATACTTTCCCCTTTAAGATAAAGTTACACCATCTTCACTCATTATTATACTTTCCCCTTTAAGATGAAGTTACACCATCTTCACTCATTATTATACCTTTCCCTTTAAGATAAAGTTACACCATCTTCACTCATTATTATACTTTCCCCTTTAAGATAAAGTTACACCATCTTCACTCATTATTATACTTTCCCCTTTAAGATAAAGTTACACCATCTTCACTCATTATTATACTTTCCCCTTTAAGATAAAGTTACACCATCTTCACTCATTATTATACTTTCCCCTTTAAGATAAAGTTACACCATCTTCACTCATTATTATACTTTCCCCTTTAAGATAAAGTTACACCATCTTCACTCATTATTATACTTTCCCTTTAAGATAAAGTTGCACCATCTTCGTTCATTATTATACTTTCCCCTTTAAGATACAGTTACACCATATTCACTCATTATTAAACTTTCCTCTCAAAGATAAAGTTACACCATCTTCACTCATTATAATACTTTCCCCTTTAAGATAAAGTTACACCATCTTCACTCATTATTATACTTTCCCCTTTAAGATAAAGTTACACCATCTTCACTCATTATTATACTTTCCCCTTTAAGATAAAGTTACACCATCTTCACTCATTATTATACTTTCCGCTTTAAAGATAAAGTTATACCATCTTCACTCATTATTATTCTTTCCCCTTTAAGATAAAGTTACACCATCTTCACTCATTATTATACTTTCCCCTTTAAGATAAAGTTACACCATCTTCACTCATTATTATACTTTCCCCTTTAAGATAAAGTTACACCATCTTCACTCATTATTATACTTTCCCCTTTAAGATAAAGTTACACCATCTTCACTCATTCTTATACTTCCGCTTTAAGATAAAGTTACACCATCTTCACTCATTATTATACTTTCCCCTTTAAGATAAAGTTACACCATCTTCACTCATTATTATACTTTCCCCTTTAAGATAAAGTTACACCATCTTCACTCATTATTATACTTTCCCCTTTAAGATAAAGTTACACCATCTTCACTCATTATTATACTTTCCCCCTTAAAGATAAAGTTACACCATCTTCACTCATTATTATACTTTCCCCTTTAAGATAAAGTTACACCATCTTCACTCATTATTATACTTTCCCCTTTAAGATAAAGTTACACCATCTTCACTCATTATTATACTTTCCCCTTTAAGATAAAGTTACACCATCTTCACTCATTATTATTCTTTCCCTTTAAGATTAAGTTACACCATCTTCACTCATTATTATACTTTCCCCTTTAAGATAAAGTTACACCATCTTCACTCATTATTATACTTTCCCCTTTAAGATAAAGTTACACCATCTTCACTCATTATTATACTTTCCCCTTTAAGATAAAGTTACACCATCTTCACTCATTATTATACTTTCCTCTTTAAGATAAAGTTACACCATCTTCAGTCATTATTATACTTTCCCCTTTAAGATAAAGTTACACCATCTACACTCATTATTATACTTTCCCTTAAAGTTAAAGTTACACCATCTTCACTCATTGTTATACTTTCCAATTTAAGATAAAGTTACACCATCTTCACTGATTATTATACTTTCCCTTAAAGGTAAAGTTACACCATCTTCCCTCATTATTATACATTCCCCTTTAAGATAAAGTTACACCATCTTCACTGATTATTATACTTTCCCTTAAAGGTAAAGTTACACCATCTTCCTTCATTATTATACTTTCCCCCTTAAAGATAAAGTTACACCATCTTCACTCATTATTATACGTTCCCCTTTAAGATAAAGTTACACCATCTTCACTCATTATTATACTTTCCCCTTTAAGGTAAAGTTACACCATCTTCACTCATTATTATACTTTCCCCTTTAAGATAAAGTTACACCATCTTCACTCATTATTATACTTTCCCCTTTAAGATAAAGTTACACCATCTTCACTCATTATTATACTTTCCCTTTTAAGATAAAGTTACACCATCTTCAATCATTATTATACTTGCCCCTTTAAGACAAAGTTACACCATCTTCATTCATTATTTTACTTTCCCCTTTAAGATAAAGTTACACCATCTTCACTGATTATACTTTCCCTTAAAGGTAAAGTTACACCATCTTCACTCATTATTATACTTTCCCCTTTAAGATAAAGTTACACCATCTTCACTCATTATTATACTTTCCCCTTTAAGATAAAGTTACACCATCTTCACGCATTGTTATACTTTCCTTTTAAGATAAAGTTACACCATCTTCACTCATTATTATACTTTCCCCTTTAAGATAAAGTTACACCATCTTCACTCATTATTATACTTTCCCCTTTAAGATAAAGTTACACCATCTTCACTCATTATTATACTTTCCCCTTTAAGATAAAGTTACACCATCTTCACTCATTATTATACTTTCCCTCAAAGATAAAGTTACACCATCTTCACTCATTATTATACTTTCCCCTTTAAGATAAAGTTACACCATCTTCACTCATTATTATACTTTCCTCTTTAAGATAAAGTTACACCATCTTCAGTCATTATTATACTTTCCCCTTTAAGATAAAGTTACACCATCTTCACTCATTATTGTACTTTCCCTTTTAAGATAAAGTTACACCATCTTCACTAATTATTATACTTTACCTCTTAAGATAAAGTTACACCATCTTCACTCATTATTATACTTTCCTCTTTAAGATAAAGTTACACCATCTTCAGTCATTATTATACTTTCCCTTTAAGATAAAGTTACACCACCTACACTCATTATTATACTTTCCCCTTTAAGATAAATTTACACCTTCTTCACGCGTTATTATACTTTCTCCATTAAGATAAAGTTACACCATCATCACTCATTATTATACTTTCCCTTTTAAGTTAAAGTTACACCATCTTCACTCATTGTTATACTTTCCAATTTAAGATAAAGTTACACCATCTTCACTGATTATTATACTTTCCCCTTTAAGATAAAGTTACACCATCTTCACTCATTATTATACTTTCCCCTTTAAGATAAAGTTACACCATCTTCCCTCATTATTATACATTCCCCTTTAAGATAAAGTTACACCATCTTCACTGATTATTATACTTTCCCTTAAAGGTAAAGTTACACCATCTTCCTTCATTATTATACTTTCCCCTTTAAGATAAAGTTACACCATCTTCACTCATTATTATAATTTCCTCTTTAGATAAAGTTACACCATCTTCACTCATTATTATACTTTCCCCTTTAAGATAAAGTTACACCATCTTCACTCATTATTATACTTTCCCCTTTAAGATAAAGTTACACCATCTTCACTCATTATTATACACCTTTAAGATAAAGTTACACCATCTTCACTCATTATTATACTTTCCCCTTTAAGATAAAGTTACACCATCTTCACTCATTATTATACTTTCCCCTTTAAGATAAAGTTACACCATCTTCACTCATTATTAAACTTTCCTTTCTAAGATAAAGTTACACCATCTTCACTCATTATTATACTTTCCCCTTTAAGATGAAGTTACACCATCTTCAGTGATTATTATACCTTTCCCTTTAAGATAAAGTTACACCATCTTCAGTCATTATTATACTTTCCCCTTTAAGATAAAGTTACACCATCTTCACTCATTATTATACTTTCCCCTTTAAGATAAAGTTACACCATCTTCACTCATTATTATACTTTCCCCTTTAAGATAAAGTTACACCATCTTCACTCATTATTATACTTTCCCCTTTAAGATAAAGTTACACCATCTTCACTCATTATTATACTTTCCTCTTTAAGATAAAGTTACACCATCTTCAGTCATTATTATACTTTCCCCTTTAAGATAAAGTTACACCATCTTCACTCATTATTATACTTTCAGATAAAGTTACACCATATTCACTCATTATTATACTTTCCCCTTTAAGATAAAGTTACACCATCTTCACTCATTATTATACTTTCCCCTTTAAGATAAAGTTACACCATCTTCACTCATTATTATACTTTCCCCTTTAAGATGAAGTTACACCATCTTCACTCATTATTATACCTTTCCCTTTAAGATAAAGTTACACCATCTTCAGTCATTATTATACTTTCCTATTTAAAATTAAGTTACACCATCTTCACTCATTATTATACGTTCCCCTTTAAGGTAAAGTTACACCATCTTCACTCATTATTATACTTTCCCCTTTAAGATAAATTTACACCATCTTCACTGATTATTATACTTTCCCTTTAAGATGAAGTTACACCATCTTCACTCATTATTATACCTTTCCCTTTAAGATAAAGTTACACCATCTTCAGTCATTATTATACTTTCCCCTTTAAGACAAAGTTACACCATCTTCACTCATTATTATACTTTCCCCCTTAAAGATGAAGTTACACCATCTTCACTCATTATTATACTTTCCCCTTTAAGATAAAGTTACACCATCTTCACTCATTATTATACTTTCCCCTTTAAGATAAAGTTACACCATCTTCACTCATTATTATACTTTCCCCTTTAAGATAAAGTTACACCATCTTCACTCATTATTATACTTTCCCCTTTAAGATAAAGTTACACCATCTTCACTCATTATTATACTTTCCCCTTTAAGATAAAGTTACACCATCTTCACTCATTATTATACTTTCCGCTTAAGATAAAGTTACACCATCTTCACTCATTATTATACTTTCCCTTTTAAGATAAAGTTACACCATCTTCACTCATTATTATACTTTCCCCTTTAAGATAAAGTTACACCATCTTCACTCATTATTATACTTTCCCCTTTAAGATAAAGTTACACCATCTTCACTCATTATTATACTTTCCCTTTAAGATAAAGTTACACCATCTTCACTCATTATTATACTTTCCCCTTTAAGATAAAGTTACACCATCTTCACTCATTATTATACTTTCCCCTTTAAGATAAAGTTACACCATCTTCACTCATTATTATACTTTCCCCTTTAAGATAAAGTTACACCATCTTCACTCATTATTATACTTTCCCCTTTAAGATAAAGTTACACCATCTTCACTCATTATTATACTTTCCCCTTTAAGATAAAGTTACACCATCTTCACTCATTATTATACTTTCCCCTTTAAGATAAAGTTACACCATCTTCACTCATTATTATACTTTCCCCTTTAAGATAAAGTTACACCATCTTCACTCATTATTATACTTTCCCCTTTAAGATAAAGTTACACCATCTTCACTCATTATTATACTTTATCCTTTAAAATAAAGTCACACCATCTTCACTCATTATTATACTTTCCCCTTTAAGATAAAGTTACACCATCTTCACTCATTATTATACTTTCCCCTTTAAGATAAAGATACACCATCTTCACTCATTATTATACTTTCACCTTTAAGATAAAGTTACACCATCTTCACTCATTATTATTCTTTCCCCTTTAAGATAAAGTTACACCATCTTCATTCATTATTATACTTTCCCCTTTAAGATAAATTTATACCATCTTCACTCATTACTATACTTTCCCCTTTAAGATAAAGTTACACCATCTTCACTCATTATTATACTTTCCCCTTTAAGATAAAGTTACACCATCTTCACTCATTATTATACTTTCCCTTAAAGGTAAAGTTACACCATCTTCACTGATTATTATACTTTCCCTTAAAGGTAAAGTTACACCATCTTCACTCATTATTATACTTTCCCCTTTAAGATAAAGTTACACCATCTTCACTCATTATTATACTTTCCCTTTAAGATAAAGTTACACCATCTTCATTCATTATTATACTTTCCCTTTAAAATAAAGTTACACCATCTTCATTCATTATTTTACTTTCCCCTTTAAGATAAAGTTACACCATCCTCACTCATTATTATACTTTCCCTTTTAAGATAAAGTTACACCATCTTCACTCATTATTATACTTTCCCCTTTAAGATAAAGTTACACCATCTTCACTGATTATTATACTTTCCCCTTTAAGATAAAGTTACATCATCTTCACTCGTTACTATATGTTCCCCTTTAAAATAAAGTTACGCCATCTTCACTCATTATTATACGTTCCCCTTTAAGGTAAAGTTACACCATCTTCACTCATTATTATACTTTCCCCTTTAAGATAAATTTACACCATCTTCACTGATTATTAAACTTTCCCCTTTAAGATAAAGTTGCACCATCTTCATTCATTATTATACTTTCCCCTTTAAGATAAAGTTACACCATATTCACTCATTATTAAACTTTCCCCTCTAAGATAAAGTTACACCATCTTCACTCATTATTATACTTGCCCCTTTAAGACAAAGTTACACCATCTTCATTCATTATTTTACTTTCCCCTTTAAGATAAAGTTACACCATCCTCACTCATTATACTTTCCCCTTTAAGATAAAGTTACATCATCTTCACTCGTTACTATATGTTCCCCTTTAAAATAAAGTTACACCATCTTCACTCATTATTATACGTTCCCCTTTAAGGTAAAGTTACACCATCTTCACTCATTATTATACTTTCCCTTTAAGATAAAGTTACACCATCTTCACTCATTATTATACTTTCCCTTTAAGATAAAGTTACACCATCTTCACTCATTATTATACTTTCCCCTTTAAGATAAAGTTACACCATCTTCACTCATTATTATAATTTCCTTTAAAATAAAGTTACACCATCTTCACTCATTATTATACTTTCCCCTTTAAGATAAAGTTACACCATCTTCACTCATTATTATACTTTCCCCTTTAAGATAAAGTTACACCATCTTCACTCATTATTATACTTTCCCCTTTAAGATAAAGTTAAACCATCTTCACTCATTATTATACTTTCCCCTTTAAGATAAAGTTAAACCATCTTCATTCATTATTTTACTTTCCCTTTAAGATAAAGTTATACCATCTTCACTCATTATTATTCTTTCCCTTTTAAGATAAAGTTACACCATCTTCACTTATTATTATACTTTACCTCTTAAGATAAAGTTACACCATCTTCACTCATTATTATACTTTCCTCTTTAAGATAAAGTTACACCATCTTCAGTCATTATTATACTTTCCCCTTTAAGATAAAGTTACACCACCTACACTCATTATTATACTTTCCCCTTTAAGATAAATTTACACCTTCTTCACGCGTTATTATACTTTCTCCATTAAGATAAAGTTACACCATCATCACTCATTATTATACTTTCCCTTTTAAGTTAAAGTTACACCATCTTCACTCATTGTTATACTTTCCACTTTAAGATAAAGTTACACCATCTTCACTCATTGTTATACTTTCCAATTTAAGATAAAGTTACACCATCTTCACTGATTATTATACTTTCCCTTAAAGGTAAAGTTACACCATCTTCCCGCATTATTATACTTTCCCCTTTAAGATAAAGTTACACCATCTTCACTCATTATTATAATTTCCCTTAAAGGTAAAGTTACACCATCTTCCCACATTATTATACTTTCCCCTTTAAGATAAAGTTACACCATCTTCACTGATTATTATACTTTCCCTTAAAGGTAAAGTTACACCATCTTCACTGATTATTATACTTTCCCTTAAAGGTAAAGTTACACCATCTTCCTTCATTATTATACTTTCCCCTTTAAGATAAAGTTACACCATCTTCACTCATTATTATACTTTCCCCTTTAAGATAAAGTTACACCATCTTCACTCATTATTATACTTTCCCCTTTAAGATAAAGTTACACCATCTTCACTGATTATTATACTTTCCCTTAAAGGTAAAGTTACACCATCTTCCTTCATTATTATACTTTCCCCTTTAAGATAAAGTTACACCATCTTCAATCATTATTATACTTGTTCCTTTAAAATAAAGTTACACCATCTTCATTCATTATTTTACTTTCCCTTTAAGATAAAGTTATACCATCTTCACTCATTATTATTCTTTCCCTTTAAGATAAAGTTACACCATCTTCACTCATTATTATACTTTCCTCTTTAAGATAAAGTTACACCATCTTCACTCATTATTATACTTTCCCCTTTAAGATAAAGTTACACCATCTTCACTCATTATTATACTTTCCCCTTTAAGATAAAGTTACACCATCTTCACTCATTATTATACTTTCCCCTTTAAGATAAAGTTACACCATCTTCACTCATTATTATACTTTCCCCTTTAAGATAAAGTTACACCATCTTCACTCATTATTATACTTTCCCCTTTAAGATAAAGTTACACCATCTTCACTCATTATTATACTTTCCCCTTTAAGATAAAGTTACACCATCTTCACTCATTATTATACTTTCCGCTTAAGATGAAGTTACACCATCTTCACTCATTATTATACCTTTCCCTTTAAGATAAAGTTACACCATCTTCAGTCATTATTATACTTGCCCCTTTAAGACAAAGTTACACCATCTTCATTCATTATTATACTTTCCCCTTTAAGATAAAGATACACCATCTTCACTCATTATTATACTTTCCCCTTTAAGATAAAGTTACACCATCTTCACTCATTATTATACTTTCCCCTTTAAGATAAAGTTACACCATCTTCACTCATTATTATACTTTCCCCTTTAAGATAAAGTTACACCATCTTCACTCATTATTATACTTTCCCCTTTAAGATAAAGTTACACCATCTTCACTCATTATTATACGTTCCCCTTTAAGGTAAAGTTACACCATCTTCACTCATTATTATACCTTCCCCTTTAAGATAAAGTTACACCATCTTCAATCATTATTATACTTGCCCCTTTAAGACAAAGTTACACCATCTTCATTCATTATTTTACTTTCCCCTTTAAGATAAAGTTACACCATCTTCAATCATTATTATACTTGCCCCTTTAAGACAAAGTTACACCATCTTCATTCATTATTTTACTTTCCCCTTTAAGATAAAGTTACACCATCCTCACTCATTGTTATACTTTCCCTTTAAGATAAAGATACACCATCTTCACTCATTATTATACTTTCCCCTTTAAGATAAAGTTACACCATCTTCACTCATTATTATACTTTCCCCTTTAAGATAAAGTTACACCATCTTCACTCATTATTATACTTTCCCCTTTAAGATAAAGTTACACCATCTTCACTCATTATTATACTTTCCCCTTTAAGATAAAGTTACACCATCTTCACTCATTATTATACTTTCCCCTTTAAGATAAAGTTACACCATCTTCACTCATTATTATACTTTCCCCTTTAAGATAAAGTTACACCATCTTCACTCATTATTATACTTTCCCCTTTAAGATACAGTTACACCATCTTCACTCATTATTATACTTTCCCCTTTAAGATAAAGTTACACTATCTATACTCATTATTATACTTTCCCCTTTAAGATAAAGTTACACCATCTTCACTCAATATACTTTCCCCTTTATGATAAAGTTACATCTTCACTCATTATTGTACTTTCCCCTTTAAGAATAAGTTACACCAACTATAGTCATTATTATACTTTCCCCTTTAAGATAAAGTTACACAATCTTCACAAATTACTATACTTTCCCCCTAAACTTACACCACCTTCACTCATTATTATACTTTCCCCTTTAAGATAAAGTTAAACCATCTTCACTCATTATTATACTTTCCCCTTTAAGATAAAGTTACACCATCTTCACTCATTATTATACTTTCCCATTTAAAATAAAGTTACACCATCTTCACTCATTATTATACTTTCCCTTTAAGATAAAGTTACACCATCTTCACTCATTATTATACTTTCCCCTTTAAGATAAAGTTACACCATCTTCACTCATTATTATACTTTCCCCTTTAAGATAAAGTTACACCATCTTCACTCATTATTATACTTTCCTCTTTAACTTAAAGTTACACCATCTTCACTCATTATTATACTTTTCCCTTTAAGATAAAGTTACACCATCTTCACTCATTATTATACTTTCCATTTTCAGATAAAGTTACACCATCATCACTAATTATTATACTTTCACCTTTAAGATAAAGTTACACTATCTTCACTCATTATTATACTTTCCACTTTAAGATAAAGTTACACCATCTTCACTCATTATTATACTTTCCCCTTTAAGATAAAGTTACACCATCTTCACTCATTATTATACTTTCACCTTTAAGATAAAGTTACACTATCTTCACTCATTATTATACTTTCCACTTTAAGATAAAGTTATACCATCTTTGCTCAATATTATACTTTCCCTTTTAAGATAAAGTTACACCATCTTCACTCATTATTATTCTTTCCCCTTTAAGATAAAGTTACACCATCTTCACTCATTATTATACTTTCCCCATTAAGATAAAGTTACACCATCTTCACTCATTATTATACTTTCCCCTTTAAGATAAAGTTACACCATCTTCACTCATTATTATACTTTCCCCTTTAAGATAAAGTTACACCATCTTCACTCATTATTATACTTTCCCTTTAAGATAAAGTTACACCATCTTCATTCATTATTATACTTTCCCTTTAAGATAAAGTTACACCATCTTCACTCATTATTATACTTTCCCTTTAAGATAAAGTTACACCATATTCACTCATTATTATACTTTCCCCTTTAAGATAAAGTTACACCATCTTCACTCATTATTATACTTTCCCCTTTAAGATAAAGTTACACCATCTTCACTCATTATTATACCTTCCCCTTTAAGATAAAGTTACACCATCTTCGATCATTATTATACTTGTCCCTTTAAAATAAAGTTACACCATCTTCATTCATTATTTTACTTTCCCTTTAAGATAAAGTTATACCATCTTCAATCATTATTATACTTGCCCTTTAAGATAAAGTTACACCATCTTCGATCATTATTATACTTGCCCTTTAAAATAAAGTTACACCATCTTCATTCATTATTATACTTGTCCCTTTAAAATAAAGTTACACCATCTTCATTCATTATTTTACTTTCCCTTTAAGATAAAGTTATACCATCTTCACTCATTATTATTCTTTCCCTTTTAAGATAAAGTTACACCATCTTCACTAATTATTATACTTTACCCCTTAAGATAAAGTTACACCATCTTCACTCATTATTATACTTTCCTCTTTTAGATAAAGTTACACCATCTTCAGTCATTATTATACTTTCCCCTTTAAGATAAAGTTACACCATCTTCAGTCATTATTATACTTTCCCCTTTAAGATAAAGTTACACCACCTACACTCATTATTATACTTTCCCCTTTAAGATAAATTTACACCTTCTTCACACGTTATTATACTTTCCCCATTAAGATAAAGTTACACCATCTTCACTCATTATTATACTTTCCTATTTAAGATAAAGTTACACCATCTTCACTCATTATTATACTTTCCCCTTTAAGATAAAGTTACACCATCTTCACTGATTATTATACTTTCCCTTAAAGGTAAAGTTACACCATCTTCCCTCATTATTATACTTTCCCCTTTAAGATAAAGTTACACCATCTTCACTGATTATTATACTTTCCCTTAAAGGTAAAGTTACACCATCTTCCTTCATTATTATACTTTCCCCTTTAAGATAAAGTTACACCATCTTCACTCATTATTATACTTTCCTCTTTAAGATAAAGTTACACCATCTTCACTCATTATTATACTTTTCCCTTTAAGATAAAGTTACACCATCTTCACTCATTATTATACTTTCCCCTTTAAGATAAAGTTACACCATCTTCACTCATTATTATACTTTCCCCTTTAAGATAAAGTTACACCATCTTCACTCATTATTATACTTTTACCTTTAAGATAAAGTTACACCATCTTCACTCATTATTATACTTTCCCCTTTAAGATAAAGTTACACCATCTTCACTCATTATTATACTTTCCCCTTTAAGATAAAGTTACACCATCTTCACTCATTATTATACTTTCCCTTTAAAATAAAGTTACACCATCTTCATTCATTATTATACTTTCCCTTTAAGATAAATTTACACCATCTTCACTCATTATTATACTTTCCCCTTTAAGATAAAGTTACACCATCTTCACTCATTATTATACTTTCCCCTTTAAGATAAAGTTACACCATCTTCACTCATTATTATACTTTCCCCTTTAAGATAAAGTTACACTATCTTCAGTCATTATTATACTTTCCCCTTTAAGATAACGTTACAGTATCTTCACTCATTATTTTACTTTCCGTTTTAAGTTAAAGTTAAACCATCTTCACTCATTATTATAATTTCCCCTTTAAGATAAAGTTACACCATCTTCACTCATTATTATACTTTCCCCTTTAAGATAAAGTTACACCATCTTCACTGATTATTATACTTTCCCTTAAAGGTAAAGTTACACCATCTTCACTCATTATTATACTTTCCCCTTTAAGATAAAGTTACACCATCTTCACTCATTATTATACTTTCCCCTTTAAGATAAAGTTAAACCATCTTCCCTCATTATTATACATTCCCCTTTAAGATAAAGTTACACCATCTTCACTGATTATTATACTTTCCCTTAAAGGTAAAGTTACACCATCTTCCTTCATTATTATACTTTCCCCTTTAAGATAAAGTTACACCATCTTCACTCATTATTATAATTTCCTCTTTAAAATGAAGTTACACCATCTTCACTCATTATTATACTTTCTCCTTTAAGATAAAGTTAAACCATCTTCCCTCATTATTATACTTTCTCCCATAAGATAAAGTTACATCATCTTCACTCGTTACTATATGTTCCCCTTTAAAATAAAGTTACGCCATCTTCACTCATTATTATACGTTCCCCTTTAAGATAAAGTTACACCATCTTCACTCATTATTATACTTTCCCCTTTAAGATAAAGTTACACCATCTTCACTCATTATTATACTTTCCCCTTTAAGATAAAGTTACACCATCTTCACTCATTATTATACTTTCCCCTTTAAGATAAAGTTACACCATCTTCACTCATTATTATACTTTCCCCTTTAAAATAAAGTTACGCCATCTTCACTCATTATTATACGTTCCCCTTTAAGGTAAAGTTACACCATCTTCACTCATTATTATACTTTCCCCTTTAAGATAAATTTACACCATCTTCACTCATTATTATACTTTCCCTTTAAGATAAAGTTACACCATATTCACTCATTATTATACTTTCCCCTTTAAGATAAAGTTACACCATCTTCACTCATTATTATACTTTCCCCTTTAAGATAAAGTTACACCATCTTCACTCATTATTATACTTTCCCCTTTAAGATAAAGTTACACCATCTTCACTCATTACTATACTTTCCGCTTAAGATAAAGTTACACCATCTTCACTCATTATTATACTTTCCCTTTAGGATAAAGTTACACCATCTTCACTCATAATTATACTTTCCCCTTTAAGATAAAGTTACACCATCTTTACTCATTATTATACTTTCCCCTTTAAGATAAAGTTACACCATCTTCACTCATTATTATACTTTCCCCTTTAAGATAAAGTTACACCATCTTCACTCATTATTATACTTTCCCCTTTAAGATAAAGTTACACCATCTTCATTCCTTATTATACTTTTCCCTTTAAGATAAATTGACACCATTTTCACTCATTAGTATACTTTTCCCTTTAAGATAAAGGGCCGGATTCACGAAACCTCCGTGTAAGACTTAATGTGTCTTACTCGGAGGCTGCAGTTGAATGGTATGATGTCAGCATGCCATGCATATTCATGAGGGCATGCTGAATCATACCCTAGGCTAACACGGTCCGTGTAGGAAAGTAGGGGGCATGTCCGAATGCCGAGTCCTGCAAAGGGACACGCCCTCAGAAGAGTCAGAGGCCTGAAAGTAAACACCCACGAGCGAGTCCTTAGAAATGTCAAGGAACACAACACCACAAATCCCCACAGACTAAACCCTACTGAAAATGTGTAAAACGTAAAAATAGCAGTTTCATTTTTTTTTTTTTATAATTTCAAAAATGTTTGCCCGCATTTGCGCTCATTTGCGTGGGAATGCCCTTCGCTCAGCCACAGTTAGCAGACATTGAAAAGCATATAAGATCTACATATGCAAATTAAGCCAAGTAGCAATAGCGTAGCAGTAGAGGCGCTGGCCAAAGAGGAGGTAGTCACGGTTCGAGCCCCCACAACATCATTCACCATTTTTATTTAAATAAGTATGAAACAATCCCCTGACATATAAATATATATATAACTATAATTTAAGTAAAATGTAATGAAATGGGCCATGTATTTGGTAAGAAATCCGACAGAATAATTTATAAAAAAAGGATTAGAATTGCCCATAGCTGAGCAACGCTTTAGCAAGCTGAATATGAGTGCCCATAGGTGAGCAGTGCTTTAACAAGCTGCATATGAGTGCCCGTAGGTGAGCAGCGCTTTAACAAGCTGCATATGAGTGCCCGTAGGTGAGCAGCACTTTAACAAGCTGCATATGAGTGCCCACAGGTGAGCAGCACTTTAACAAGCTTAATATGAGTGCTCGTAGCTCAGCAGCGCTTCACCCAGCGTAATATGAGTGCTCATAGCTAAATAACGTGTTACCCAGCGTAAGCCGTTTGCACGGAGCTGCTCAGCGCGCCAACCAGCTTACCGGCGGGCAACATTGAGCAAGCTGTATCAAAGCCGCCTTTACACAGACACACCTCCTAGCCTGTCTAGACAGTAGTAAAATAAAAAAAGTAATGCCAAGGGTCGAACTCGGGATACTGTGCACCATAGTCAAAGTACTGAACCACTAAGCCATGACAGATGTACTGAGAAATACAGTATTAGCATATATATCGGAATGAATGAAAATAGAACCATGACAAAGCAGGTTTGCTTTAAGCTGATAAATATCCAAAATGGCCAATCACAGATAAGTGCAGGAATACCGGCATATATAAGCCCCATAGGTGGGAATACACACCATAACTGATTGTGGTACCCATTTGCAGTCAGGATGGCAGGTGCAGGAGAGGGAAATCGTTTAGAGCACAAAGGTGGGGTGTTGAGGAGTCAAAATATATGGTTTGGCTCCTAGTCCATGATCATGAAGCACAACTCATGCAGGACCAGGTTTCAATGGGAAGCGTATAAGGCAGAGGCGTGGAACCGGTTGGCACATGATCTCACAAGTGCCACAGGCATTCCGAGGACTGGTGAACAGGTCCGTCACCATCATGTGGACCTGAAGCGACGTAAGGAGGACCAACTGAACCATTGGATCCAGGAGGCCAGCCAAATGCCCAATGCCCCACTACTAAGTATCCATGTAATTACGTATGTAAGAAATGCTGTCCTAGCCTATAGTATGGAGAGGTATGTTCCAATATTCCTTCATTTATATTACAGCTGCAGGTGTCCGTTCCACGAATCGGCGAGCCTATGCTGATAGGCTGCTGAGGTTGCACCACCAGGCAGGTTAGTAATTATTTAGCTGGTACTGTTATAGAATATAAGTGAGACAGATTGTAAAAGAGTTAATTGTTGTAACCCAGTAATAAATGTGAAATAAGCCTAGAATAAAGATTCTGCTAGTATTGTAAGATTAGATAAGTGATGCAGCCTGGAAAAGAGTATTGCAATCCAGTAATAAAGATTAAACAAGTCTCAAACAGAGTTTCCACCTGTATTGTAATATCAGATAACTGCTTCAGACTGAAAATGAGAGGTAATCAATCAACAAAGGATAGACAAGTGTCAAATACATCCTTGTAAATTCTGCCATATGAAATAAGTGAGTCAGCTGAAAAGGATTGTTGTAACCCAGTAATAAATGATAATAAAGCCTAGAATTAAGTACCATTCTGAAATGTAAATATAAAATAAGCGAGAGAGTGTGAGAAAGACAGTTTGAAGCTACCAAGAAAGCTGCAATAAGTCTGGAATAAAGGTATACTGCAGTCACTACATAATGAAATGAATGAGACAGCCACAACCAAAGAGTGAAATGTCTTAAATAAAGTACAAAACCTGGACTGTGTCCGTCCCACAATTTGGATATATTGCTATACCCTTGCATTATGGAGATACCATGGTTGTATGAAATGCTGAACATCCACAGTTGTCTAGACCCATATAAATCAAATGTAGCAGGATGCTGTACCTGAACACAGCCAGATATGAACATATATGAATAAAAATGGAATGTATATTAATGTAGCAGTAACATCCCCATCACCAACATTCCTAAGGTTACATACAGGAAACTGTACTAATACATGCATCTACTAGGAATGTACAGTATATGTATAGGTAGTGTAAGTTGTTAATGTAATATTTCTTCACCCTACCCTATTTCACAAATAATGCCATTCCACACCAAACTGGGTATGTGTATTCACAATTAATTCCCATGGACATTTGTCCTGTTGGTTCATACATATCTGCATGTACGTTGATGCATGTGCCCTGTTCACATATCCAAACGTGATAGCCTGTTGCCGTCAATCAACCCTGCATGCTGTTGGAATGAGTACTGTTGTTCTAAATATGTATGTGTTATGCTTGCTGCTCAATGTTCGGAATTCATGGGTGTTTGGTTAATGGGAATACTGATGCATGCTGTTACAATTAATTTTGAATGGTGTTTGTTACTAACCCAAAATGCCATAAAATACTGCTAAACAAAAGACATCAGGGAAGGTGGGTTCCAGCGGACCCACCTCTCCCACATCAGCTGGCGAGTGCACCTGGCACCAGTGCCCAAGCCGGGACCTCCTCCTCCGGTGGCCCTGTGCCACCTTCAGGTGAAAGCGCTGCAGGGGATGGGGCTCGTCCCCCCTCTGCAAGCATGGCAGGAGGAGAGCCTCCACTCACCCTCCGTAGGGTTCGGTCTGTGGTGCGTAGTGAGATCAGGCGTTCTGTGACTGATCCCCTATGCCAGCTCAAGGCAAGAGTGGTGCAACTCATGGGTGTGCCTGCCCATCCTATCCAGCCCCCAGCACAGCCCCAGCCTGGGCTGTGAAGGCGCAGTGGTAACTGCCCATGGGTGGGGATCACAGTTCCAATGTTGCCATCTGTGGGCTCATGGGCTCGTGATATCCAAACATCCGTCGCTGTCAATTGTATTTACCCCCCACATGTGTCATACTCCGCCCCTGTATGCATCTTGTTTGTCTTGTCTGTTAACCTCCCCAACCTACCTCCCCAAATATACCTACTTCCTGTACCTTACATTCCACTCTCACCTGAAAAAAAAATAAAAAAAGGGCACTCTGTTCCCACAAAAAAATTACGCCACATACATAGCTGACCAATTCGCACACATGTCCGCTGGAAATGTAAACTGATAATTCTAATTGGCAGTACAACATATTTTGTTGTCCTCACCCCTCTCTCAGGGGTGGCAGGTTTCAAATTTCACACCAAATTTCAAACATATGCACAGCTGTTGCTGATAAAGAAATGGGCAGCTATGGACCTTCCCTACACGCATCCTGCACATCCTGAGCTGGTTTCCCTACTGTCTTTCCCTCTTTGTGCCCCCTTTTTCGCCACTTTCCTATTTCCCCATTTTCTTTTCTTTAAAAGAAATTAGCGCGGGTGTTAGCAGGGGTAAGCACTTTTAAGCAGTAGTCTATTGCTATAAAATGATTGGTTAGGTAGGCATAGGCCTTTCAGTTTTGCAAGGTGGGGACCATGCTGGTTTGCTGTGGACACTGTTGTGTGATATGAGAGATATACCAACCTTCTGACTCACACAACAGTGTCCACAGCAAACCAGCATGGTCCCCACCTTGCAAAACTGAAAGGCCTATGCCTACCTAACCAATCATTTTATAGCAGTGTCCTGAAATCACAGTGAGTACTGCAATTACCACACAGCAGGCTGCATGCAATTACTAAATGCTGGTCACCAATTGGTGCAGAGGCCATCATAGGCACATGTGCAGATACCTACAAAAGCAGCCTGTACTGCCAGTCCACACATGCAAAAATGTCATTGCAGCAACTGGAGGGAGAGAGAGAGAGAGAGAGAGATAGAGAAAGAGACCAAAAAAAAAGCAAGCCAGCAGCAAGCAAGCCAGCAAGCCAGAAGAAAAAATCTGTCAGAGACAAAGGTAATGTAAACTACATAATCTAATAATCTACATACTGTGAACGCTCCATATGTGTTAGCAGTCTGTATCTATACGTATATGCAGATGTGCATAGGACAAGGGACATACTGCAACTATTAGTGAAGGCTGGACATACATATGTAGTTGAAGGTTGCTATGTGCACATATCAATGTAGGTTGTAGTGTGTGGCATTGAAAACAGCATGCAGTGCAGGTATATGTCATGTGGTGGTGAACTTCTGTGGGACTGAGCCAGTGAGGCCTGCTACAGCTATACGGCCTGAGGACAGCATAATGCATTTTGCACAACACTGTGCAATATCATTACAGAATGGTATGTCTCACAACTGTTTCACAAGTGATGTTCCCACCATGAAAGGTGGGCTGTCTATGTGCCTACATGTGCATGCATATGTACAGCAATGGATGTTTAGAAGTGTGTGTGTATATGTATACATATATACACATATATATATATATATATATATATATATATATATATATATATATATATATATATATATATATATATATATATACATCAACATATCCACATATATATATATATATATATATATATATATATATATATATATATATGGATATATATATGGTTATATATATAGTGGTGTGTGTGTATATATGTATATATATATATATATATATATATGTATATATATATATATATATATATATATATATATATATATTTACACACATGTATATATATTTACACACACATATATATATATATATATATATATGTATTGATATATATATTTATATGTAAATGTATATGTGTGTGTATATATATATATATAGATAGATATATATATATACATATGTGTGTGTGTGTATATATATATATATATATATATATATATATATATATATATATATATATATATATATATATATAAAGAGAGTGAGAGAGGGGGACATGGGGGCAGATGTACTGCAACAGGTGCCTGGTGACCAAGGCATGGACTGAACACCAGTGTTGATACTGCAGTACCATACCCCATTCCAAAACATGTTACCCACTAACAACCACATAGGTGGTTGCCCGCCTACCACTGGAGGTGTCAGAAGGGAACATGGGACACAGGTGTACAATAGCCTCCCCTTTGATATCTACAGTGGCACACTAGTCTTGTAATCCCTGTACATGGCACGTGTCATCACAAAAGGTGTGTCAGCTAGGAAATGTAAGTCAGTGTACCCCTCTACACCTCACAATGTCCTATGCAGTATGTACCTCCCATGAGAACTACAGCAAGTGGAAAGGCCACAGACATACCTAACAAAGACTGATAATGCCCTCAAACACATTCCCTATGCAGACTGATTCTCAAAACCACAGCTAGAGTGCCTTGCATACTTCCTACACAGAGGTTATCACTGCTGGACATACACAGCTATGTCACACCCATACCAGTTGGCCAACCACCATGGCAACACCTCACAATCCATCCAGCCTACATGACCTAGGGCCCTAATCCTTGTCACCACACTAAACAGCACATGCTGGAGGTACAGGTTTCTATACACAAATATGCCATACCCTGGTGTAAACCACCCAGCATTAACAAACAAGGCTCCTTATTAGTAGATGTCATACATACCCCTGATTAATGTTATGGAGATAGGTAATTTGCCCTGTGAGTCACCTCTGTGTAACCGTTTCACAGGAGCAAGTAAAATCACATTACATGTGCCTCAAAGGGCAGGGTAGCATATGGCTAGGCTGCCCTAGGCCAAGGGCCAATAGCATAGTACCTACCTATGACACGATGCACACACACACACATGTACTCAGTGCAATACCAGCTATGTGATATTGAATGAGTGTGACACTGATTGTGTGCAAGGTCTGTAAAGGTGTGATAGCTTAGTGTGAGTTTGTGTCTGTCATGGTAGTTGGTGTCCTTGGTGTGAGGCCAGAGAAAGATGTGTCAGTTATTGGGATGCAAACATAGTAAATTGGCATATGTTGTGCCATACTTCCCTGTGTACAACTGTGGTGTCCCATTGTAGGCAGAAGCAATACATGTATGCTCAGTAAGTGGTACTGCTGTTGAATCCAGCTCACATATGAACTGTTGTACTACCTGATGTTGTAGGCCTAAACACTACAGTATGGTGTATGTTCACATTCCCTGGTAACACTGTCTGGTGTGTTTCCTGTAGTCTGCACAGATTACATACCTCATGCATAGGTATCTGTAAGTAGGGGCACACAGTACTATAAGGTACACAGTTAATGCTCATCTGTGTTGTCATACATTTGTGTGTTGTATGTATGTGTAATGTGTGTAATGATGCCTGTACCATGGCCGCAATCACATGTGTGTTACAGGGTATGTGTGTGTACCTGGCAGCATGTATACTGTGTGACAGCAGTATGCTGGCTATAGTAACAACTGTGCACATATGTCAGGTAGGGGTAGGGCATCAAAGACTAGGGTGGATTACCATTGAAACTGTAAATGTGCATTGCATTCATTGCATGGGATGACAATATTCTTCATCCATTAGCTTGGTACATACCCCCAGTGTGAGGTTGTGCATTGTATCCCACACAGTGTGCCGAGTGCTTGTGTATACTAGTTTGTTGTATGGAGTGTGGCAGGCACTGTCAGACAGTTGTGGGCTGAGCACTGATATGTGGTATCGAACATGTGTATCCCCTGATAGACAGACAGATGCTATATATGGCAGTTAAGTGATATCAGTACATTAAAATATTAAGTGTACCACATGACTTGCTCACATATTTTTCTTTTCCTTCCAGGGTGATGGTGCATCAGCGAAACCCACCTTATACAGCAGCAGAGGATCAGGAGATCCACCAGAGCCTGGTGCAGAATTACTGTGTGCTATTTTCCAGGACCAGCCAGAACCAGCCAGAACCAGCATGAGAGGACTGCACTGTGGCAAGATCTTGTCCGTCGGGTAAATGACATAGGCATGCATAACCGGACATATGAGCAGGTACGCCATCGCTGCCGTGATTTAATTAAACATGTCTGGTAGCGTGTGTCTGATATCCACAGACAACAGCTTGCTACAGGCGGTGGGGTACCTATCCACCCCCCCCTCACCAGTGTGGAGGAGCACCTCCTAAGTGTTGTGGCTCCAGGCCAAGAACAGCAACACCCACAAACATGTGTCATCATGGAGGCCAGAGCCACCCAGCATGCTGAAATGGAGTGTGCAGGTAACATGCCATATCTGTAGTTGACTGTTCTTTGTACTGGTAGTTTATGCGTGTGTGAGATGTGTACTGTTTGTGTAGCTGTTAACCTGCCTATTCTTCTGCAAGATTGATATTCTGAGCATAATCTGTACACCTGTGAAAGCCACCTGTTGTACTACTGTACTTTATCATACTCACAGTATCAATGGCACAGTTGTGGCCACTGGCAATCACTCTCATATTTTTGCAGGTCCCTCTGGAGTGACAGCAAGGCAGCCAATCCATGCTGGTGAGTGTGTAATAACAATACTATTGCTAATGACATGTGCATGTCATATGGAGGTGTAGTCTGTGCACATGTAACACACCTACGCATAATGCATGCTGTGCATGTTTGCTGTGAGACTATGCATATCCCATTATTCTCAATAGCTGCCTCACTCACATGCAATACACAGAGCATGACACACACGTGTGGCAACACAATACTGGACATTGTATAGGCATACCTGATACACATGTACACAACACACACATTTGGCATACACACTACCCCTTAGCCTGCTACACATGTCCAATTATGACACCTGCTGTATGGCCACCCTTCAGTATCCCACTTCTCATCTACACAGCACACATAATATACCTGAGGGGTAGAGGCCTATCATGTTTTTGTGCAACAGTCTTGAACAAATAATACATTCATGTTAGGCAATGCTCACTATTGGCCACCTTACAAACCCATGTAACAAGTGGCTGTGTAATTGTGGGTGTAGTCATGTTACTGCACATCAGGTACAGCATGCTAGCTGCCTGTCTGGCACACATTATTATTGTTGACTGACCACAAGAAGCATGTTGATCATGGCTCATGTTACTACACCACATCTAGTTCCGCCGACCACAAAAGTACACATAGCAGTCATTGCGTAGCACCATCATGTGTGTGTGTGTGTGTGTGTGTGTGTGTGTGTGTGTGTGTGTGTGTGTGTGCAAATATATGCACCCACAGCTTGTAACACTTGCACAACATTGTTATGTCCTTGTACACATTGTGTCCCAGGGTGGAGACAATCACTGAACAACTACACACAAGCATCAAGTACACATATACTGTTATTAACAAGGGCTGTCTACACTTGCACTGCATGTTCCTGTGCAACACATAATCTGCATGCTGACATGTGTGCAGTGATGTTTTTCCTTGTGATACTGTCACCCACCCTAAAACAGTATTGTGTATGTGTTGGATTGCATGTGTGTCTGTGTTTGTATCTGCTGTACTGAGGAGTGTGCCTGTGTGCTTGTGTGCCTGTGTGCTTGTGTGCCTGTGTGCTTGTGCGGCTGTGTGCTTGTGCACCTGTGTGCATGTGTGCATGTGCGCCTGTGTGCATGTGCGCCTGTGTGTATTGTGCAAGTGTGCCTGTGTGCATGTGTGCATGTGCAACTGTGCACCTGTGCGCCTGTGTGCATGTGTGCATGTGCGCCTGTGTGCTAATATCGTGTATACATTTGTAAACTGTGTTTCCTATCTTCCTCTCACAGGTTCTGATGTTGCTCTGGTGGAGTGCAGCAGGGAACCTGAAGCCACTGCTGGGGACAGTGATTATGATGATACATGTGTAATGGCACAGGGAGGTGTGACAGGGTCTGTCGTTGGTCAGCGAATTCACACTACACAGCAGTCAACCCCATCAATGCGCACAGTCATCCTGCCTATACATCCATTGTCACCAATGTCCTTAGCTGAGGGACAGCATACAGTGGGCATTGACCAGGTAGTGTTGTATCATTGGCACATGCATCCCCTCATGGCAGCCATGGCCAGATTCCTGACATGGTACCACACAGGCAGATGTCCAGGGGTTCTCATGGGAGCATCCGTGGTCGTACTGCCCCTGTCAGACATGCCCACAGAGGTCTTTCAACCTCAGCTATGTTCCGGGCTGTAATGCAGGCACAGGCACGTATGGAACGGTACACCAGACAGGGTCTGAGGGAGCTTAGAGCACATCACACTGCTATGAATGACACTATGCGTGATGTTGCGTCTGCCATCCGTAACATCAGCGAGGTCATTGATAGACGTTGGGGGGACACATTAGATCTCTTCCACAACTACATGTCCAGGAGCCATGACAGTGCAGGACGGTTGAGACGTGGATGTATGCCAGCAACATTATCAGCTGGCAGTCGTCGCGGATGATAACAAACCCGCAGCCGCTCCCATAGTGAAAGTACCAGCCCCAGCAATGTTGGGTCTGTGCTGTCATTAGACCGTCCGAGAAGACCATGTGCACGTGGCTCTGGACAGTCCCAGCAGGAACATGTGTCCAGTCAACAACCCACTGCTTCTGATGACAGTACCCAGTCTGGCTTAGTACCTGATACTGTCCGTAGCACCCCTGCCAGGCACAGGTACCGTGTCCGTGGCCAGAGACAGTGATCTCTATGACCTGGCAGGTACAGTCTGTGGCTGTCCACAAACACCCGTATATGGCAGCTACATGGTGGAACTGTGTACATGCATACACACACACATAATGCTAACACCTAGGGCTAACACATACACACACACATTGCAGCAACATTGCCCCATGTTGTACTGTTATCCCTCACTAACACACACACACACATACATGTCAATTGGATGTGTCAATGGCAGACTCTGGCAAACCAAGTACACACCCTGTGCATATGATGAAACTGTGCCACCTCCTGCCATCTGTAACATTGATGCAGGAACAGGGTAGCATGGTGTTGATGCACAGGGTGACTACATAGCACTGTAGTAATATTATCATGTTGTTACCAGTACAGTGTAATGATATTGTTGTTGGTATATTCGAGCATGCATGATGCATTACCTATGTTTGTCATTGCAGTTTTGTATACACCAGTGTTAATTCCCAAAGTGTACTGTCTGCACATGTGCCACATGGCTGTTGTGTGTACCTGTGCCTGCATGTGTTGGGGTGTGGACAGTACGTGTGATGTTTGCAGCACTGAGTTGCAGGTGTACATTTATGAAAATGGTTAGCATGGAACATGACATGGTTTGACAGTATGCTGTGGGTGATATGGTTTCAAATGTCAATGGTCTGCATACTGGTAGTATACACAGCTTACGTAGCCTGACATTCAGTGGTCATTACATGGTGTCTCCTCAACTGATACACAGATGTGGGAACCTGGTGTCAGTGATATCCCTGCAGTACTACACTATACCAGTAGCCATTCTAACTGAGCCACACACATCCCTGGGAACAATATATTCTTTAGCATATAGCAGTCTCACGTACATGCCAACACACTACGGATATGTCCATCCACGACTGCAAATACATACAGTGGCCTACAATGCATTCTACACATGACAAACCTAACCACCACAAGGGTATCATATGGACAGATACCTGTTTTCCAAGCCATGCTGTATTGCTGTAATGCAACTGTGGCATTGGCATTGGCATGTAGTTAACATAGTATTCCAACAGTACCATGTAGGTGGTAGCACCCATCATGTAGAATGGGTAATGGTGTGTACATGTGGACAAGTGTTATCTTGTCTTTCCTGTGATATTCACATTTCCAAAGGTATTCTGCAGTCCCTCGGTGTATCACCTAAGCAAGAAGGTGTCTGTATGCATATCGGCAACAGTTGCCATACACCTACACTGGGTGCCCATCACTCACAGACTTTGCTGTGCTTTAACATGTCTGACATATACTCCAGACATGAACCCTCACCCACATTAATCTATCAAAGCTTTCATGGGTGTGTGTCACATAGTTGGCCTAGGGCACAGATCATTGCAGTATCCTGCATTGTCACCAACATACATGTATGGCCTAAGGTCTGGTAAGCTGCGGCACATGCTGGCAAAGGTAACAACTGTATTCATATGGGGCAGGCTTCACACATAGGAACTATTAAAGGTCACAGGTACATATCTGTATATGGCACACCCATACCTGATGTGTGCATTGAAATTACTGTTACAATAATATGTCATACAATAATAAAAGAAAAACACACAACACATTGACAAACTGTGCGACAAACGCACACATGGCATTTGTAGGATTCAAACCCCTACCTAACTATGTTATGATACTTGAGAGAGACGCATTAGCACAGTGTGCTATTCACATTACTGAATGATTTCCCTTCTCCTGCTGTATTGATAGGGTGCTGACATCATCAGTCTTTCCAAAGAGGAATGTACATCTTTTAGTGTGTTATCCCAGTCTTCAAAAAGGTCATTCCTTTCACAGAGAATTGCATACATACACACCCCCATCCCCCCCCCCCCACACACACAGCGTTTGCAGGATTCAAACCCCTACCTAACTATGTTATGATATTTGAGAGAGACACATTAGCACAGTGCGCTATTCACATTACTGGATGATTTCCCTTCTCCTGCTGTATTTATAGGGTGCTGACATCATCAGTCTTTCCAAAGAGGAATGTACATCTTTAACTATCCCTTAGTATGGGGGATAACAATATCTGTGCATTAACAGATGCCTAGTTCAGGGTCACATATGCACACTGGCACTGCCAGGTTATGTTCTATAGCATGCTTCATGATCACAGGACTTGTAACACACAGCACAAGTAGGGGGTGTATCCATATACATCACAGATACACACACCTCTGGGTTGGTACCACTGCCCTAAGCATGACAGGCCATACATATACAACTACCATTGTGCAAAACTGCCTTTTGGTTTGGTGTGTAGTTCAGACCACCACCCCCCCCCATACCCAGTAACCACACTTGGTTTTCCTGGGAACAGTGTAGGATATGCAGGTCTTCACACACACCATTATAGTGGTTAACTTCAGGTACACAAATATTGACTGGGATACTACTCAGGCCCTCAACAACATCACCCTACAGCCACTACAATTTGTGAATCCATGTGCTATGGCACAACCAGTCACCACACCCACAAGGGGGAATACATATTGGACCTGATCATCACCAACATAGGGACTCTATGTTCCACACCAGAGGTAGAACCGTCATTGTTAAGATCAGACCATAAACAACTTTCCCTGGACATCCATATCCCATCCCTACCCCCAGCCAAGGAAATCACTGTAAAGAATTTCTCAAAAGCAGAATTTGCACTTGTGAAGACTGGGGTGGAATACTTCAAAGGCCCCATGCTGGAGGATAATACAGCCCAATCTGCAGAATCCTTTACAAACGCATTGTATGAGCACCTGCAGGTATGCATTGGTCATGCTATCCCAAATAAAACCATGACTCCTCCAAAACAGGTGACCTGTCTGGTTGACCCCAGCCATATATAAGCTGTACAACAGAAGGAGGACTCTACTACATAACAGAGCAATATCCCACAGACCCACATAGATCATAACCTTTCCTTTGCTAATCACATTGACAGAGTCATTGCAAAGACCTTTATATAGCCCTCCTTATCACATGGGTATTTGTATGTAGATCATGGGAGGTTATTGTGGCCTACTACTAGTCACTCATCAGGCCCATGTTTGACTACAATGCCCCTTTTGGGGTGTACCTTACCCAACACCTGCGGCAACTACAGTGAACACAACAGTACCTCCCCATAAGGATCATGGGCTACACACAAATGTCCTATGCAGCTCAACTAAAGGATCTCCAGCTCTACTCAGTTGCTTAATGCTTACTCAGAGGTGATGTATGCCTGACGTACGCAGCCATTTCAAACCCAGAAGTAATGGACATGCTCCACCTCATAACATCCAAGACCCTTAGAGCTACACACTCCAGGGACTTAAACCTCAGCACAAAAATAAATAGGACATGCTGCAGGGACAGATTCATTACCCAGAGGCTCCCCTCACTCTGGAATTGAATCCCAATTAAAGTTAGACATAGCCCCTCGCCAACCCTCTTCCAGCGAAATGCAGCCGCATGGATGGGAAATTGCAATTTCACCCCTGGGATCTCCACTGTGTCCCTGCTTGACAGAGGCACAGCAAACTAGCCTTAAAGGGTGCCTTCTGTGACCTACTTTACAGAGGCACAGTAGGCTACTCTACTGGGGAGGTGGACACCAAATACACTCTGCCTAGGCTTATGAATTCCCCAGGGCAGACAGCCTAGTATTCACCTCTGCACCTATGTTTATGTTCGGGATGCACAATATTTGTCTCTGCTACTGTTTGCAGGTCTTTATTGCCATAGCTTTCCCAGTTTCTATGAACAACTTGTGTATCTGCGTAACATGTTTGATCATGACAGGGTTCCAGTATATTAATATATGTGTCTGTTGTCATTTAACTGTGTGCACAGGGCAGATTGCTGGATCGTGGGAGGTTCCTGGCTTAACACATACTACTGCCAGATATGTGTGACTGACTGCTATACTCAGACATGGCCAAGTGTGTGAGCATGCCCAGTTTAGGCATTCCATGGTTTGTTGCCTGACATATGTCTCATTTATCCAAGTGTGTGAGCATGCCCAGTGTGATCTTTCCATATGTTGTGATCTGGAGTCCACTACATTTCTGGTTGTGTGTGAACATGACCAATACTGACATTTATACTGTGTGTGTTGGAAGTCATGTTGTGTTCTTACTGCCAGACTCCTTTGTGTCATAACTGAACAGGAATTATGCTGTGCCTGCAGGGTTTCCATGTGATAGTTTGCAAAGGCTTGGCAACATTCTCTCATACTGGCTGAACATTGCAATACTGTCATGGTGTAGTGGTTCAGTACTTTCACTATGGTGCACAGTATCATGGGTTTGAGTCCCATCACTGCTTTAAATGTTCATACTGAGCAGACCAGACTGGTTAAGGGCCAGTTGGGCAACTATGGGCATGTTGCATTTTGTTCAGCTATGGCCTACTTAAACCAGGCATGTCCGACATTGCTGTGTATTCACCAACTTGGGTGGACATTGCCAAACATTACTCCACATTGACCACAGTTGTACTAGTTGGTGTGTGTGATTCCGTTCATAGGTTCATACTAGGCTATCTACCCTAGGGCATTTATAATCCTAGCCAGAGTGTGTCTGGCTTTCAACACACATTTTAAGTGGAGTTTGCCATGACATTTTTCAAGGTTAGTATACTGTGCCTCTGTCTAACAGTGACATAGAAGTGATACTCAGGGTAAACCTACAATCTCCCATCCACTCATCAAGATTCCTCTTGAAGAGAGTCAATGAGGGACTCTGGCTAACCTGGAGTGGGGGTTTACTCAAGAGTGGGGGGAGCCTCTGGGTTATGAATCTGTCACTCCAGCATGTCCTATTTATTTTAGTCCTGAGGTTCAGGTTTCTTGAGCGCATAGCTTGATGGGATTCTGAGTTTCCGAGGTGCAGCATGTCCATTGATTCCAGGTTGGACATGGCTTTATACATCAGACACAGATTGCCTCTGGGCAGGCGGTATGCCACTGAGTGGAGCTGCAGTTTCTTTAACCGGGCAGCGAATAGCATGTGTTTGAGCTCTTTGATCCTCCTGGTGAGGTACTTTTGTGGTCTTTCCAGCTGCTGCAGGTGTCTGATAAGGTACATCCCACAAGGGGAATTGTACTCAATTATGGGCCTGATGAGGGATGAGTTAAGAGGCACGATGACCTCCCCTGATGTAGATGTGAATACCTTCATGATTAGGTGGGCTATATGAAATGTTTTTCTAAACACTTTGGCCACGTGGTTATCGAATGAGAGATTTCTATCAGCTTGGGTCCCCAGGTCCCTTATCACTTCTTCCATACTTAATGGGTTACCACCTATGTGGTAATTTGTGGGCACTTAGTTTTTGACAAAGGGGAGGACTATACACTGTTTTGTGTTTAGCTTGAGGAAATGGCTCTGGCACCAGTTGTCTGTTTCTATGAGGCCCTTTTGTAGGATGCTTGTGTCAGCTGGAGGGTTGATTATGGTGCCCAGTTTGCAGTCATCTGCAAACTTGTTCACCAACAGTCCTTCTGTGTTGGCCTGTACCTCAGAGAAATATATACCAAACAAGGGAGGTCCCAGGACTGAGCCTTGTGGGATGCCACTTGTAGCTGGTTTGGGGTCTGACATGGCTCCAGCATTTCTGACCATGTGGGTTCTGAACTTGAGACAGTTTGCAACCCATCTAGTGACATAGGGGTTTATATTGAAGCTGGTGATCTTATCTATGATGACCAAGTAGGGTACTGTATGGAAGGCTTTTGCAAGGTCCAGGTAGGTTGTGTGGACCACCTTCCCCTCGTCAATGGCCTTGGTGACTGTTTCAAATGACTCAACCAGGTTTAAGAGGCAGGATCTGTCCTTAACAAAGCCAAACTGGGTAGGATCCAGTGTCTGTAGGTCCCCAATATGTTTATTTCTAAGGTCCATGATGATCTTTCCATAGCTTTGCAGACCAAGCTAGTCAGGCTTCTGGGGCAATAGTTTGCAGTATCCATTGAGTCACCACCTTTGTGGAGAGGGACCACTGTTGCTGTACACTGCTCTTTGGGTACATATCCTGTGGTAAGGCTGAGAGTGAACAGTGGTTTTATGTTTGTGTTCAATTCTTCTTGGGGTTCATGTTGGACACAGCCCAGGACACCGTCTGGTCCCATTGATGCTGTGTGTTTTGCTTTGGAGAGGTTGGCTGTTACCTGAGCATCTGCGATGTCATGGGGCCAGCACTCTGCTGGGATAGATATTTGCCCTTTTGGTGGGGAGGGGGGGAGAAGTTTGCACTGAACCTGTCAGCTCAGATGTTGGCAATGTCTGTGGGTTGGTGTATTGTTTGTCATTTTGGACTACTTCTGAGCATATCTAAGGATTCCCACACAGGTTCCTACCATAAGTAAAGAATGCCTTGTGATTATCCTTGGTGTTCTGTACAATTTTTATCTCAAAGATGGCCTTAGACGATCTTATGTGTGGCCGTAGTTTTTCAATAATACTGATCAGAGATGCCTTCCCTTTTTGGGATTTTGCTCTATCATGTAGTAGCTTCCTCCTTCTAGTGTATAGTTTGTTTATGGCTGGGGTCCACCAGACAGGACGTCTGCCTTTGGAGGATTGGGTCTTGGTTTTATTTGGCATTGCATGATCCATGCATTCCTGAAGGTGTTCATAGAATGTGTTTATAAAGGATTCTGTGGTCTGGGCCATATTTTTCACTGGCCCGGGGGCTTTGAAGGATTCCACCTCGGTTTTGAGGAGTGTGAAATTTGCTTTAGAGAAGTTTTTCACTGTGGTTTTCTGGGCAGGGGGTGGGGTCGGGATGTGAATATCCAGTGAGATTAGTTTATGGTCTGATCTTACCAGTGAGGGATACACTTCTGGTCTGGAGCATAGAGTCCCCATGTTGGTGATGATCAGGTCCAGTATGTTTTCCCATCTTGTGTGAGTGGTAACAAGTTGTGGTAACAAGTTGTTTGGGTTGAGTATTAATTGGGCATCGGATAACCATGTTTCAACAGAGGAAAAGGCTTCCTTTGTGACAATAGTTATTGTCTATTTCCACTCCTAGCAATTTGGTGTGTTCAGTGGGTATATAGTGGTGTTGTCTTTTGCTGTGATGTTAAAGTGAGAGTTGTTTTGAGTATGTTTCGTGGGTTGGAAGATGAGTAGTTTAGTTTTGTTTGGGTTGAGTATTAATTGGGCATGGGATAACCATGTTTCAACAGAGGAAAAGGCTTCCTGTGTGACTTTTTGCAGTTTGGGTAGGGACTGGGCTGAGCAGATGATGGTCGAGTCATCTGCGTATTGTATGAGTGTGCCATGTTTGGTGGCAGAGGCTAGATTATTGGTGTAAACAGAGAAGAGTAGGGGTCCAAGGATGGATACTTGGGGAACCCCTATGGAGACAGGTAGTTGGGAAGATATGTCATTCTGCCATACAACAGATTGTTGGCGGTCAGACAGGTAACTCTGAAACCAGTTGGTGACTGATTGTGAGAAGGATAGGTTATTGAGGACAGAGATAAGTTATTTGTGTGGGACCATGTCAAATGCTTTAGATAGGTCTAGGAAAGTAGCAGAGGAGAGATAGCCATTGTTTTTATGCTGAAGGATAGTGTTAGTAAAGGAGAGTAAGACAGTGGTAGTGCTATGGTTTGGTCGAAAACCATGCTGAGTACTGGAAAGGAGGTTGTTAGTAAGTAGGTAGTCTGAGACCTGAGAGTGTATGCATCTCTCTAGTATTCTGGAGAGTGGAGAGAGAATAGCTATGGGGCGGTAATTGGTTAGTTCTGTGGAGGATCCGCCTTTGTGGAGGGGAATTATATGTGATACTTTCCACAGTGTGGGAACGTAACTTTCTGACAGAGATTGGTTAATCAAGATGGATACTGGGTAGGCCAGAGCATCAGCTGCGATTTGTAGGTATTCACTTGGGAGGTTGTCTGCTGCTAATTTGGTGGGTTTAAGTTTAGTTAAGAGTTTTTTTATGTTGGAGGTAGTTACAGGAGAAAAAGAGAAGGCAGTGGGGAGATTACTAGTTGAAGGTGTGGGTTGGAGGGGAGGGGGTTGCGTTGTTTAGCTAGTGATAGTATGGTTTTGGTGAAGTGTGTGTTGAATGAGGTAGCAATATTTTCTGAGGAATGAGGGATGTTAGGAGGAGGAGTACTGACTTTACCTGGGTGGAGGATGGAGTTTATGGAGGACCAGAACTGTTTGGGGCTATGTTGTGAGGAGTCTAGGGCAGACTGGTAGTATTGGAATTTGTCCTGTTTTATTAGCTTTTTGACTCTATTGCGTAGTTCTAGGGATTTCTGTCTAGCTGAGGGGGTTTTGGTTTTGCGACAGTGCTCCCAGGCTTTATCCCTGTTTTTAATTTCTGACTTAGTGGTTTTCTGTAGCCATGGGGAGGGTTGTGCTTTGGTTCTGGAGAATCTTATGGGGGCATGGTAATTAAGGATGTTCAGGAAGGTAGTATTAAAAAATTCATCTGCGTCATCTAGACTGAGGTACTTTAGAGGATGCCAGTTACATTCTTTGAGGGATGAGATGAATGTGAGTGGGTTAAAGTTTAGTTTTTTACGTATTTGACGGTAGATGACAGGTTTAGCTTGGTATAGGTATTTTTTGAGTAGGAATGTTGGGGAGTGATCACTGAGGCTATCTGATAAGCAGCCTGTTATATATGACTGGGGGCTCTTACTGACTAGTATCCAATCCAGGGTAGTGTGCTTGCTGGAGTTTTTATTTATCCTGGTTGGTGACTGGACTAGTTGGGTGAAGCCATGAAGGTGTACATGATGGGTTGGATTGTTGCCAGAACAGGATTGCCAGCCAATATTGAAATCACCTAAGATGATAGTTTCTTGGGGGAGATGGTGGGTAGACCAGTTGAGGAGGTTTTCTAGTGGAGGGTTCATAGGCTTATAGATTAGTACTAAGCTAACTGCCCTTGTGAGCCATTTTAAGCCTAGCCAATTATCCCTTGTGAGACTCAAACCCTGCACCTTGTGTTTGCAAGGGAAACATCTTAACCATTAGGCCACCCTCCCAAGAGGGATGTTTTGGCCAGGTGGGAAGTAGCATCCAGTTATGTTGATGGTTTTGTTTTGGTTAATTTTGAGGTTGGTATATATTATTTCTTCATTGCCTATTTGTGGAGCTGATGATTTTAAGATCTGGATGTTTAGATGCTGTTTAAATATTATAGCTACACCACCTCCTTTTTGTTTAGCCGGTCTACTCTTAGTATGCTGTAACCTGTAGGGAGTATTTGCTCACTGGTAATGTGAGGTTTTAGCCAGGTTTCTGTCAGGATGACTATATCTGGGGAGTACAAGTCTATGGTGGCATGGAGTTCATGGACTTTGTTGGATATACTTCTAATATTTAGGCTTAGTAGAAGGAAGTCACTTGGGTTTCTATTGGCTGTAATATGGGAGAAGTTGTGGTTTCTAGTCTGATTATGAGGATTGGGGTTGGAGATGGTAGGGCCAGGGTTGGGGTGGATGTCTCCACTTAGGGCTAGTTTTGATATGCATGAGATTATTAGTTTTCTCAGTTTTTGAATGTGTTTGTTTATAAGGGAAACTTTATGATTGTGCTCTGTGGATAATAGGTATGGTGGAAGGGTTACTATGTTAAGTTGCAGGAATGCTTTATGTTTGAGTAATATAGTTGGTAGAATATGTGGGGGTGCATAGGGATGGTTCTTGAGCTGGTGGGAGGGGAGCTGAGTGTGGGTGAGACATGAGTGGTGGTGTGAGTAGTAGTACAATGGTAGTGGTTGAGTGGGGGAATGATGGAGCTTTGGTAGGATGTAAGATATGCAAGGAGAGTGCATGCAGTGAGCATAGGAAAGGTATGCTTGTACATGTTAGTTGAGGAGGTGTGATAGTAAAGGGAAGATGGAGGAGGTAGTGTTGGGTTAGCGCTGTGGTTGGCTATTGGAAAGATGGGAGGGGTTTGAGTGCAATAAAGGTGGGACCACTGGGGGTGGGAGGAAATAGGGGGCAGGGTGGGGAGCAAAGCGGGTAGAGACCCTGTTAGTTGCTCGCATGAGGGGGCTGGAAACAATCACAAAGCAAAGACAAGTATGTGTTAAGAAACAATCACAATTGACCAAGGACTGCTCTGAAACTGTAAGTAATTTATTAATTTCTCAGGTACTGCATCTTTTTCAAAATGGGTTTAAGTGAAACAGTAGAATTAATTCCTGGGCTACTATCTGCTTGCAGCCTAACAATCCAATTATATTCTTTAGGTTCTAAATCATTTTTCCTGTCTCCCCCTCTTTGACTAACATAACATATATCAATAGCCCTAAAGGAAAAAGTATGTGTGTTACCAAATTCAACATTATGCTTTGCGATAGCATTTGTCAAGACATTTCTTTTTGTGTCAGACCTATGTTCAATAATACACTCTCGTAATTTTCTACTGGATTTGCCAATGTATTCCTAACACTACCTCCTCTCTAACTACATCTTCCCAACTCTAGCCACTCATCCACAACTAATAATCAAATCTATTTCTTTTCTATCAACACTCAAAGCATCCTAAACAAAGTTAGCCAGTTTCATGCATGGGTATCACATCATACCCCAGATGTTATTTCTGTAACAGAAACTTGGCTAAAACCCCAAAATCTAGACAAAGACATTTCTCCTACCAGAATAGAACATACTTTGCCTTGACCCCCTAAACAAAAAAGGTGGTGGAGTTGCCATAGCATACTCCAGCAACCTCACACTCTCTCATCCTAAACAACAAATCCCCGCATCTGTGCCTGATGAAATACTGGCAGCTAACCTCAAGCTCAACAACTACACTACCATTACTGTAGTAGCTACCTATATTCCACCAGGGGACATTTCCCTGTTGGAAAACATTCTCTCAAATCTCTTCCAAAACATCCCTAATGAAACCATCCTCCTAGGGGACGTAAACATTAATTGGCAAGCCCTCAGTAATCCTAACTCTCCTCATCACATAAATCTATATGGATTTACACAACTAATCTCACAACCAACCTGTATTAATAACACTCATTCCTCTAGCTCCCTGATAGACTGGATACTTGTTTCAACCCCCTGCAAATACCACACTCCAGAAACACTGCCTGACTCCCTAAATGATCACTCACCAATAAAAGTTCTAAGATATAGTCAACATTTCTCTAAACCATATAGACATATCATCTGTCATAAACTCTCCATCTTTAACCCTGAAACATTTAAAACCATTTCTCTCTCGAGTTAATTGGAACTTCCTCACCCTGCTCCCACTAGATGAAGCTGTTGAATCCTTTAACTCAACTTTCCTTAACATCTTAAACTAAATAGCCACACCTAGAAAAATTCAGATAAAAACTAATATATCCCCCTGGCTATCTAAAACTACTCGCATCCTTATGAAAACCAGAGATAGGGCTTGGAAAATATGGGGACAATCTAAACTCCCCGCCAACTTACAAAGGTATAAAGAACTTAGAAATCAAACAAAAAAAAACTCATCAATAAAGACAAAAATGATTTCTACTATAACTACCCAACAATATTAAAATCGGATCCTAAAAAAACTCTGGATTGCTATCAACCAAATACTCCATCCTGGCAACCCAGCTTCAACAAATCCATGTCCAGACAGCTCACCTGAAGAGATAACTAACAGCTTCCACACTTATTTTATAGTATCTATATCCAAACTATTTAATCCCAACCCTTCAAACTCCAATTCCCCTAACTTCCCTGAACCTTCGTTAACTACTAACTCTGAAAACACCTTCTCCCTGAAACCTGTTCCCACTACCTATATCAGAACTCAACTCTCTAAGCTAAAACCATGCTCTGTATTAACTGACAATATCCCTCATATTTTCTTCAGAGAGCAGCTCATTCCCTTGCTCTACCAGTATCTATTCTAATAAATCGCTCCATCTCTGAATCTAAAGTTCCTTCAATCTAGAAACAATTCTACACTATACCTATTCACAAGAGAGGTAACTCCACAGAAATCTCCAACTTCCCACCTATTGCTATTCTCTCCCCCCTCTCTAAACTCCTGGAAAAATGTATATACAAACAAATTATGCAATATCTCATACGGGACAAACTGCTCACTCCTACACAGCATGGCTTCCGACCTAAGCATAGTAACATCACTGCTCTACTATCCTTCCTCAACACTATTCCTCTAGCCAAAGATGATCATAAACTTGTTTCTTGCCTATTCCTTGACCTCTCAAAAGGCTTTTGACATGGTCTCTCACTCTCTCCTACTAAACAAACTAACAGACCTTAATTTCTCCTCTGATACAGTAGCATGATTCTCTAGCTACCTCAATGACAGACTCCAATCAGTGAGGTGGCACTCATCTCTATCTACTCCACTTCCAGTAAGAATGGGTGTTCCCTAAGGATCCATTCTTGGTCCACTACTTTTTAACATCTTCACCAACTTACTCTACTCCTCTTATCCTCAGCCAACCATTGCTCAATATGCAGATGACTCTATAGTCATCACTACTGCCAACTCACCCTCTAAACTTCAAGTAACTATCCTTTAACTCAGTTGAGACATGGCTCTCCAATAATCAGCTCATCCGCAACCCTAAAGAAACAAAGTTGCTTCTCTTTCTTCTTAAAAACGTAAACCACATCAAATATTCCTTCTTCATAATGTCCCTTAACAATACTCCTATCACAGTTGAATCTAGCACAAAACTACTCAGCGTTACCATCGACAATCAACTAAAATTTGATCTACATAAATAATTGCATCAGAAAAACCCATCCGAAACTGGGACTCCTATATAGAAATAAAAAATTCCTTACCACTGAAGTCAGGATTACTCTTAAGCAAGGTAGAAGGTATGCATGCATAACATACTGTTCACAAATACTTACAACTCTCAGTTTTGCGCTACTTACCAAGCTAGAGTCAACCTATCACAAGACAAAAAGATTTGCAGCACAACAATCCTATAAATCCCACCACTGTCTCTCTCTAAACTACCTAAACTGGATTGAGCATACACTCCATTCTCCACCAGCCTGCTTTTTGTCCAGCACTATTGTCCCTCATCTCACACTATTCCCTAACAAGGGATCTCCGGAGCTCATCTCAAGACCCATTAAAAGTCTACAAACCCAAGTCAAAAACTGTGTATAACACATATAGCTACCACCCCTTCATTGCTTGGAATAAACTCCCACTTGAAATCAGGACCCTCACACACCCCAAACAATTTAAATCAGCCACCAAAGAATACTTTAAAAGTCATTGGACTTGCCACTGTCCTCACCCTCCCTGACCACAGCCATCTTACACAGTAACCATGTATATCTGTTACTCCTTTCTTCCGCCATGAATTGCCCGCTCTCCCGTTTTCATCCTACTCTTTTTCTTCTCTCCGTACTACTGTTTAACCATCCTCTCTATCTCTAAATCTACAAACACCACCTGACTTACTGCTACTGTCTAAGTAATATGTAATACTTGGTATAAATACCAAATGCACCAATCTTCTTATGTAACCTCCAATGCATTTGTACCCTAATACCACCTTAACATTGCTGTTATCTACTTTTGTTTTTTAGACTTGTAAAGTTTTGGGATTACTATATGAATTTAAATTACCACTGTATTCTACTTTTTTGTTAATTTGTATGTACTTATTGAGCTTTTCTCTGCAGGCCTCCACTGAAAAAGGACTTTGGCTCAGTTGGACGCCCGGTCAGCAAATGCAAAATAAATAAATAATAAAGTCCACCCGGTAGAGTAGACATGACCTGCCCTTGTCAAAATCAAATTGGGTTGGATCCAGTGTCTGGAGGTTTCCTATGTCATTACTGATCATTTCCATGATAATTCTTTTTCATAGCTTTGCATATGACTAGTGAGACTTATGGGTATGTTGTTTCCTGGGTCAGTATATCGCCCACCTTTGTGCAGAGGGATTACTGCCGCTGTTCTCCATTTGTGAAGTATGAAGCCTTGTTAGACACTACAGTTAATTAGCAATTCCAGAGGGCTTGATAGGTTTATGTGTCATTTCATGCTATTTAGAAGGCATCCTGGGATATTGTCTGGACTCATTAATGCATTATTCTCAGCCTTAGAGAGACAGCATTAAGGACCCATACCCTAGTGATAGTAGGGAGGAGTTATATTTGATGGTATATCCTGAGGGAAGGTTGATGGAAAGAGAGATGGATAAAGCTGGAGCTGAATTTGTCAGCCAGTAGGTTTGCTATATCTTCTGGGTCAGTACAGGTGGTTCTATTAACAATGATCTCGGCACATAATTGTGTATTGCCTTTGAGGTAGTGGACATAGCTAAAGAATGCCTTGTTTTTGTCCCTGCCCTGGGAGGCCAAATTAAACTTAAAATTGGCTTTGATAGACTTTATTTCTCTGCTGAGTTGTTTGTTTAGTTTGATGAGAGTGTCTTTTTTCCAGCTGGTGCCACATCTCCTGATTTTTGCCATGATTTTCTTCCTTCTGTTATACAGCCTATTGATTTTGTGATTGCACCAGGGTGGCTTATTTTTTGAGTTAGTTCTGTGCTTCTTCCTGGTGGGTACAGCTGCCTCTATGTAGCTAATAACATGCTTGTACAGAGTTTCTTTGAACAGTTCCACATAGGCAGCAGTATTCTCAGGGTTTATGGGGGCTTAAAATTTGCCAGGTTATCACTTAATAGTGGGAAGTTACCTTAGAGTAGTTCCTAAATATTTCAGGGTTAGCTAGGGTTCCAGATTTTATGTTTACTTCAAAGGTGACCATTTTTTGGTCTGACCTTACCAGAGAAGATGTTACATTATGGGATGTGCAGCATTCTCCCATATTAGTAATCAGTCCAATGGTTGTGATATTATCACCCCCTCAACACCCCAGTCATACTCACACCCATGTGCAGAACTCATATCAGACAGTGGATCGCATCCACACATGTGCAGAACTCACATCAGATAGTGGATCACATCCACACATGTGCAGAACTCACACCAGACAGTGGATCACATCCACACATGTGCAGAACTAACATCAGACAGTGGATCACATCCACACATGTGCAGAACTCACATCAAGTGGATCACATCCACACATGTGCAGAACTCACATCAGATAGTGGATCACATCCACAGACTTGTCTTTCAGATGTTCTTTCTGTCCTCCTCCTCCTATAGCTGTAGTTAATCTGGATGCTTCCCTTTAGGGTGGGGGATATTACAAAGGGAAGACTGTTCAAAGTACTGGAAAACCGTTAGAGAGTAACCTCCACATCAGCTTCCTGGATGAGGAATCCTATTGGCACTGCAAGCTTTTCAAGACTCCCTTCCAGTAGGTGTGATTTAAGTTCAGACAGACAACACATCGGTTCAGTAGTCTGATAAATCTACAAGCAAGGAGGAACCAGGTCTTATCCTTTATGTCAAGAAGCAGTGAGGGTGTGGCTGCGGACAATGTCTTCCATTGCTTTCTTTCAGCAGTGCATTTCCATGGACTTCCAAGGTACTAGCAGATAGGTTAAGCAGACGCATTCTTCTATCTCAAGACTGGTCCCTCAGACAGCGGTGAATGACATTTTCCACCGCTGGGGTGAACCTTGCCAAAACCTTTTTGTGTGCTATCTGAACAAAAAGAGCATCAGTTATTTTGCCATAATCCCTACTCAGGGTCAGTCACTAAGGGATGCTCTGGTCTACAGTTGGCCCCAGGTCTCCTTTATGTCTACCCCCTTCCCTTGACCACAAAATTCATTCAGAAAGCTATAAGGTGCAAAGCAAATGTAATCCACATTGAAATATATTGGCCTTGATAAGTCTGGTTTACATATTTTGGTCTCACTTCTCACATCCACTCTGGATGCTGGTTTACAGTCCAGACCTCCTCTCCCATCCATCCGAGTATCCTCTCCTAGACCCAGAGACCCTGAAGCTGACCTCTTGGTTACTCCATTTCTAATGATGGCCAGGGATTCCAGGTTTTCAGAAAATATAGTCAATATCCTTACAGCTTCACAAATGTCTAGCACCAGGAGAGTATTCCTGTAGCCTTTTGGGCTACAGGAAAGGGTTTGGATCCCTTTTCTGTACCTCTTTCTTCCACTTTAGATTTCTTGCTGGAATTGTTCCAAATAGGTTCTAGATTTTCCACAATCAAAGTTCAATTTGCAGTCATTTTTAATTTTCACATAGGCCACAATGAGACTGCCATAGCCTCTTTAAAGATATCTACGGCCTTTCTTAAAGGAAATGTCCTTCTTCGGCTCCCTATCAGGGAACTAGTTCCTCCATGGGATATTGCAGTAATGCATCAGCCCCTTACTAGGCCTCCCTTTGAGCCAGCATCTCCTATAGACTTAAAGTTCATAACATAGAAGACCATTTTTTTTTTGTAGCAGTTATTTCTACAAAGATAATTTCAGAGGTACAGGCTCTCTCATGCAAACCAACATATCTGTTTTTTCATAAAGTCACGTCATTCTAAAACCAAATCCCTCCTTCATTCCGAGGTTGGCATCTGAATGCAATTTAAATCAGTCTATTAGTCTATCAGTTTTCTTTTCAAAGTTTTCAAATAAAGGAGAAGACACATTGCATGTACTTGGTATTCACATACAGCTTAGGTTCCACCTACATACAGCTAAATACTTCAGGAAATCAGACCAATTGTTTGTTGCATTATCCAAGGTGAAACTGGGATAGGGTGTCTCTAAGGTCACTCTATCAAGATGGCTCCCAAACTGTACTTTATTTTATTTATGACAACTTGGGTTTATCCTTAACTAAAAAAAAAATCACTCGTTCAACAAGCAGTGGTAACTTCCACAGTTTTTCAACATCATTTTCCAATTCATGAGATTTGTGCAGCTGCTTCTTGGTCTACTGTACATACTTTTGTGCCTTACTATAAACTGGACAAACAAGCCAAGTCTTGTACCTTCTTTGGCACTGCAGTTCTCAGGAACATCCAGGCAACTGTATAGCTAGGGAATCTGTACCATATGTTGAATAAGATTAAAATGGACAATTTCAAATACAAAAGTTATGTACTGACTGTAATGACAGAGTCATGTTGTCATTTTTGTCTGGTTCAACATCACGCCTTCCAAATTCCAGTACCTTGAAAAATGGTTGGTACTCTACAGGAATCTTGTTAACACAAACCTCAACAGGTTGGTTCCCTCTGTTCATCACATGGGACCCCCCTTTCCCTATTTTTGTTTTGTGGAACATGTTTTTTTAAGTGCAGTTCTCAATACTGTAAACATATATTCTTATGTTAGGCAAACGCATTCTAAGGAATTTTAAGGCTGGAAGGGGAATTATGGGTAGCAAAGGGGTCAGAGCCCTGGATCTGAAGGTTTAAAGGTGCTGAGGCCAGAGCCAAGTCTGATACAAGTCCCATATATTGAACCAGATGAAAACAGGACAACACAGATCTGTCATTATGGTGAGTAGATAACTTTCGTTTTACATACACAACCATATTTCTTTGCCATTGTATTAATTATGTAAGCACATTCTACAACTGAGTCTATACTAATGAGTGTTATTTATTTTTCAGATTTTATTGTGATGTTCCACAAAAATAAGATATTTAAGAAACCTGAATTTATCCCTGAAGACTCTATTGGCAAAGATCAAGAAAGTGGGAAGCAAATAATGAATGTATTCATGTTTCATGGTACTATTTAAACAAACCTCTAAATGTCATTTTTGGTGACATCTGAGCAGGATATAGTATAATATACTGCTGATGAGACAGCTAAAAGGTTTTAGTATTTATTTATTTAGATTGCTTTATACATTTGTATTTCACTTAATACACAGCCAGTTTCAGTAAAAATATTTATTCAAATTGCTTTACCAATTTGTCTTTCATTTCACAGGTGAGCTAATTTTCCTGTGTTTGACTTTAATGAGACAGGAAGCTGCAACTTACTCAAGAAAAACAATCATGTAGACATTTTGTTTGTACTTGTATGACTAAATAAAGAAGCCATTTTATGAAGACCCAGATAATTAGATTCCAACATTAACTGACAGCCACAGAGTCTGCATAGATGAGAAGTTAAAATTGCACGAAAATAAAGTATAAATAGGTTACAAGCCTAGCATGAATAAGTCACTACAGTCTTATTTTATAACTTGTAAAACGAATTGTATATTGGTAAGCATAGCCACAACTGCCTACCAACCAGTTAGCATGGGTTCAGTTCCTGGCCAGTACATCACTATATATTGGCAGACACCCAGTCTTGTATTTGGGATGAAAAAATATGCATTTAAAAATATTAATTAGGAGAGCTGCCAGGAAGAACTGCTGTGTGAAATTTCTGTTTTTTTATGTGCCAATGCCATCGTGTCCTCCTTGTGCTTTTAACCTCAGTGGCTCTTGAATCGCCCACTCAATATATAAATGTCACTGTGGAAGCTCCTGCCAATCGTAGGTCATGTACTGCTTCTAGAAATCACTAAAAGATCATGAGGAAGGCTCTCCATTTACAGTTATTAAATTTCAGCTACCATCCCTATCTAATCTCCTTTCCCTCACAGTTGGGTACATACTGCAGTACAGACAGCATTACCCCATTTTCCAGACTTCTTTTAAAGATTTTAAATCTCTAATCTGTTTCCTATTACTGCCATAAAGAGACAGTTGAAAAGACCTAGCTAGGTACAAAAAAATACATGGTACAATTCCACAATTTAGGTGGCACAGTAGCACAGCTTATATCATTGTCACCACATAGCAAGAAGCCTTCTGGTTCAGTTCCATGCTGGGGTGCCTTCTGTGCAGAGCCTGCATGTCTGTCCTGTACTTACCTGGATTTGGTTCTGCATCTTAATTCTACACTGTATCTGCTATTTTACAAAATTCATGAGACAACTGAGCTCCCCTTCTGTGAACTTCTTACATTCAGACTCTTTATGCAATGTCAAAATTGATGATGCTTACTGAAAATTTAACTTTATTTCAAATTAAGTATTCATGCTTAATTCTAAATAAAATAAAGTATAGTGTGAAATGCACAGATATTTACTGAAGTAGAAGTAATGCTGTCTGTCCACACATGAAATGGTAAATAAATACCCCTATAGTTCATGCTGTCCACACATGAAATGGTAAATAAGTACCCCTGTAGTTCATTCTGTCCACACATGAAATGGTAAATAAGTACCCCTGTAGTTCATGCTGTCCACACATGAAATGGTAAATAAGTACCCCTGTAGTTCATTCTGTCTACACATGAAATGGTAAATAAGTACCCCTGTAGTTCATGCTGTCCACACATGAAATGGTAAATAAGTACCCATGTAGTTCATTCTGTCCACACATGAAATGGTAAATAAGTACCCCTGTAGTTCATGCTGTCCACACATGAAATGGTAAATATGTACCCCTATAGTTCTTTTGGACATGTACTTCAAAACACTACACCACACAAACAGTCACCTCGCACCAGTCAAATGGGAACAACTTAATAACTGCTAAGACCACTCTTAAAAGCAAAACATACAAAAAATGTATATATTGGAAAAACCCTCATAAGTAGTGATTTTGTGATGACAATGCACTTACAATACAGAAGAAAAGAGAGACAGAATAACATAGTGACCTATCTCCATGATGCTAAGATCAGGGTTATCATGGAGACAGAATAACATAGTGACCTATCTCCATGATGCTAAGATCAGGGTTACCATGGAGACAGAATAACATAGTGACCTATCTCCATGATACTAAGATCAGGGTTACCATGGAGACAGAATAACACAGTGACCAATCTCCATGATGCTAAGATCAGGGTTATCATTACAGCTGTCATATACCCAAAGCTCTCATAACAATTTTGGCTTTGCAGTTGTGCAAGTTGGAATCAATGACACCAGATCTTCCCCTGAACTGGTGAAGCTGATGGACATGGCTGACCTTATAGATACTCTTACACAGGTTGGTAACCCCTTTGTAGTCAGAGATATCTTCCTTCATCGAGGAAGGCACCTTGGTATGCAGAAAAGATTACTGGCTTCAACTATTGACTTTGATTGTAGTGACATTCCACTGGGAAAAAGTGTGGGATCTAGGCTTGCTTTGCTAAGGATGGGCTACACTTCTCATTAAAAGGAGACAGTCTATTGAACAGACTGCTTTTTTCTACCATGGTGCCTTTTCAGTAAGGGTCAAATGAATGGACATTCCAAGCTAAATTCGACAGTTAACAATGCATTGATAGAACTCTTCAATGCAATCTGCCTAAAACAAAAAAGCTGCTTAGAGGCTTTGCTTTCGAGGGAATTGGGGTATGTGTTGTCACACAGAGATGGTTCAAAGACCTATACTGCACTCCACAAATACTTGGTTAAAATGCCACTCAGTCTAGTCCACTGAACGAGGACATAATGTATCCACTTTTAACTTCAACCCTTCAAAAGTAAGTTATAGAAACTATTTATAGGTATAAAGTACTCCATACTCAGGCTACAATAAACATCAGAAACTACAGATTTGTTTTGTGTTATCATACCCTGCCTATGGTAAACCATTACAAATCTGTAGTGTAATTTAAAGTGTGTTACCATACCCTGCCTGTGGTAAACCATTATAAATCTGTAGTGTAATTTAATGCGTTACCATACCCTGTCTATGGTAAACCATTACAAATCTGTACCATACCCTATGTATCCTGTGGTAAACCATTATAAATCTGTAGTGTAATTTAATGTGTTACCATACCCTGTCTATGGTAAACCATTACAACTCTGTACCATACCCTATGTATGGTAAACCATTACAAATCTGTAGTGTAATTTAATATTTTACCATACCCTGTCTATGACAGACCATTATGAATCTACAGTGTAATTTAATGTGTTACCATACCCTGTCTATGTCACCTATAACAACTTCCTTGATAACTTATAGCCCTTCCTACTAAAGAAAATACTTTTTCACTTGTCCCAACAAGTGCCATCCATATACCAGGAGAACTATACTTCAGCCAATAAGTGGACACATTCTCAAGTCTCAGTGAGTATCTTCATGAGATGGACCCTGTTTTTACAAAATCTCACCAAGGTTGACACAGTTATATACACTGTATTTTATATAACATATATCAAGGACAGAAGTAGGTTAAAAAATAAAAAAAGACAGCTGGGTGCACAAGTCCCAGAAGAAACAAGTGCCTAATCTTGGTATGCGTACTGTTGCCAGGACTGGAAAAAATGACATTGTAGAATCCTCAAGACACAGAAAAATTCCCCCTGTTGTAGAAGGAAGTAGTAGTCGACCTAAAAAACACAAAAACTGACAAGCCATAAAATAGCCCTAACCATGATACAGTAGGCCGCTGAAGATAAGGAAGAAAGTGTGTATCGTTATTTTTAGGCAAGGAGGCCTCAATTCCCAGAAAGAAGATAATCAAAAAGGTTGAGAGAAATTAGAGAAAAGAAAAATACTTGTATAAGAAAAGCCATCAAAAGCTTCAAATGCAAATTTTGTGTTCATTAATGCAACAGACCTATGAAAAACATTATACAGACATTTGGAAAAAGAAACAACAGAGGAAGTGCAAAAATATAAAGAATAAAACCTAGAGACTTTTAAAAGTTATAAAAAAGAAACAAGGGTGTTGAAAAGAAAAAGAGATCTGATACTGTGCAATATTTATGCAAAGGAAAAAGCCAAACTAATCAATGCAAAAAAGAAGCTCCAAAGATACTTGAGGGGAAATACAAGCAAAGGTACCTAGATATGGAACATTTCAAAACACAAAAAAATCACAAACGGGAGTGCAGAACAGAAAAGTAATAAAGTAGAAGTTAAACAAATAGAAGATGAAGTTATGGAATACCTGCAAAGTGAAGATTTAGTGTAGAAAGTCTAACACAGGTTATGTCATAGCATGAGGGAACAATTCGTTCCCAAAGTAAGGAGAAATAGGTGGAGCAAGAGACAGCTGAAGAAGAAATATAGACATGGGAAAGAAAAAGAGATTTAGTATGGTGCAATATTTATTCAAAGGCGAAAGCAAAACAAATCAATACAAGAAAGCAACATCAAAGATATCTAAAGAGAGAATCAGGCATCCTCTTATGGAAAATTGTACAATACAAACAATAATAAAAAAAGGGGAAAAATAGAAAGGAGAATTAGTAATGGAGAAGTTAAATAAATAGAAACTGACGTTATAGATTACCCGCAAAGTGAAGGGTTTAGTGTAGAAAATCCAGCTCTAGTAACATAACATCATGATGGAACTATGAGTCCCCAAATTAAAGAGAAACAAGTGGAAAGGGAAGCATCCGATCATTTGCCATGTGAAAATACTGTGGAGCATTCAATAGGAAACCAGTACAAAAGTTCAGTTGGAGTTGCACAGCACAGTAGGGGGAGAAGCAAGAAGCAGAGGTGACTCAGATGTAGTCAGTGTTATGGAGTGATAGGCCAGTGAGTTCCCATATAAAAGAACAGGTGACACAGGATGAAGCTGAAGAGACTGTTTCACAGGAATATGTTCTGGAACTTTCGGTAGAATGCTCACAGGAAATAAAGAACAAAGACTGTGCCCTCAGTTTAGAAGAAAATGAGCTAAGGTAAGAGTTGCTTGATTTAACAGAGAGGGATAAACATATTAAGATTAATGAAAGAAATAGATTACAGAAAGTCAATAAGTCTCACAATGTTAGAAGTCTTATAAAACAAATGAAAACAGTAATCAAAACCATTAACAGAAATTGATACTTACGTATTATTGCAACCACATACTGAATGTGTCATAATTCTTGGCATTATGGACAAACAAGTGTTTGTGTTTTGGCAGGGGTGGATAATGCACTGACCAGCTATCTGTGACACTGGGTATCACCAGGGAGCATTACTAAGACCCAAATTCCTCTTCCAGCAGGACGTCCGTCGGTGACATTTTTTTAAAATGAAACCCTTGACACAATCGTGCAAGCAGAACACAGCAAAACCACATAAACGGAGTATTTACTCCAAATCACAATTACAGAACTACCTCTGCATATGTAAGCACAGTTGAAAATATGTACTTCAGGAATGACTACAACTGTGTTTCTGTCGGCCGTGTACCCAAAAGTCCAGCCAGAAAATACATAGACGTACTCCTTTCAAGAGATGACATTTTCTGAACGGATGCAATGACCCGCCTTTGCAGCACATTCCCTTCCCCAGAAATGTTGTAAAGGTTGAGGGTCCTGACACCAGCCAAAAAAGGGGTAAAAGGTAATGTCTGCAGACATGAAACTTTTAGCAGTAAGCACACAAAACACGGGATGACACTCCCGGGGGGCAGCATGGTATGTACAGGATGGAAAGGGAAAGCTGATGGAGTGAATTTCTTGGTTTTCTCAACCGAGTTCCAGAAGTAGCCAGTACATTTTCTTCACATACCACTGGGCTCGTCTCAACTCCGATTTCCAGAACAGTAAAATATTGCATCCATGTTAGTAATCTGTCAGAAATCATGACATTAAGGACAGTAACTTGTTTGTCCATAATGTCAAGATTTATGACATTTTTCTAACCTGGCTGCGAGACAATCAGAATGTGGTTGTGATAATATGTAAGTACCCAGAAATTTATATAATAAAACAGAAGTAAATAGGATATATTACTGTGCAGATAAATTAATAACAGATAAAGTCCTACCACAAAAACACAGAGCAGTAAGGGACAGGAAGGGAAGAAATTAAATGCCATCATGGAAGCATCGAACAGGGAAAACTATAAAGAATTAAGTCAACAAGTGTCAGTGTTAGAAATGAGTGTAGAAGAGGGAACAGATCAACAAAAATACTAACAGTAGAAAGATAGATGTGATAAAAGTAATGTGCTGTATCAGAACAGACCAAGATCTATAGTATACTATTGTAAATAATAAACAAAATATATCAGCACAGGCAGAAAACTTAGAAGATATGCAGGTAAATATAACGGAAAACTACAAACTAAGCAATTCATTGATTACCCCAAAAAGTTTTATAGAGAACTGGGGACACAAAGCAAAAGGAACAGAAACACCACCAAAAAAGAAGAAATAGACACCGTTTGGAGAAATATCTATGAAGACCATGTGGAACATAGAAGAAATAAATGAAACAATAAGAAGGTCAAATGCACATGATATGAAATGGGATGAAGTAAAGTCCAGAGAATTTGAAACAAAATTAACAAAGGCTCCTTACTAGAAAACCTAGAATCAGATACAAGGCCTAACTTTGAGCGAAAAGTATTAACATTTACACATGAAGATTTAGCCTTGAGTATTAATTATTTATATGCACACCCAGAACAGACATCAGCCTGGTTAACAACAGGAAAAATGATACTCCTCCTTAAGAGTGAACCTGCAAGCTATCCTGAAAACTATAGACCATTAACTTGCCTTCTGACAACATATAAACCACGTACAGGAACTGATGCCAGCAGAGTTTATACTCATTTATAAGAAAACTCAATCATGGCAATAGAACAAAAGGGTAATAAAAGAATGTCATATGGAACAAAGGATCATTTGTTGTTAAATAAAGTCATAAAGAAGAATTGCCAAAAGGGGATGAATCTAAGTATGGCAGGGATAGATTACAAAAAAGCATTTGACAGCATCCCATAACATACACCTTACATTGATTAATTACATTACAGTGACCATGAAACAGTGACAAACCATTTGCAGTTTAGCCATGACAAAGGACAAATTATTATCCCAGGGATAACATTCAAAGGGGAATATTCCAGGGTGACTATCACTGCTACACTTTTCTCTTCCCCTCAACCCATTAAGGTGTTTACTTAACACATTACATCATGGTTACAAAAAAAAAAAAAAAACAAAGTGCAAAGACTTCTCATCTTATTTTTTGGGATGACTTAAAAGTGTATAGTTCATCAGATGAGAAGTTGAAAGCACAACTGCAGGTGGTCAAAACTTTCTCAGATTATATAAGAATGTCATTTAGTCTTGATAAACATGCAAAAGCAACATTTAATGCAGGAAAGCCACAGCAAAAATAAAATATCAGTCTGGGACAGGAATGTGATATAAAGGAACTTGAACAGGAGGGAGTGTATAAATATCTGGGAACTGATGAAGGACCAACAATAAAACAAGAACAAATGTGAACAAAACTCAGTAAGGAACATTTTAGAAGACTAAAATTATTACTGAAAACAGTCCTGACATCCAGGAACAAAGTCCAAGCAATAAACCAATTTGCTCTTCCTGTTCTAACTTACAGTGTTGGAGTGACTGACTGGCCCTAAAAGGTATTGTATCAGTTGGACAGGAAAACAAAAAAAATGCTTCACACTTATCAAATGATGTATAGAAATCAGTGTATACCAAGATTATATATTCCCTTTTCTGAAGGAGGTATGGGCCTCCTCAACAACACATTGTCCCAGTCACTGCTGAGGTATTGGCATGGCTGCTTTAATGTCTAAGTGTCCTTTTCTGTGCCCCTTTTTGCTTAGTCCTTCCAAACCTCCCCTTTTCTATCTCTTGTACAAGGCTGGTGCCCAATGATTTTGACTGTATTGAAAATTAAACTGGAAAATCAGCCTGGAAATTATTTAGCAATATCTGCAAAACAAAAAGCAGTACCAGGTCCTTAAGATAACACTGGCAGCTTTAAAAATTATAAACTGATAGCACTGCTTGTTGCCCTAACTTTATTTACATTTTCCATCCAGCACTCCAACTCCTGTATCGAGCTGCAGAGTGTGCTAAGCACACTGTACAACTACTAGTTATTAAACTACTTTTTGAACATCTAGCCTCAGCAGCTGATTGTTTTTTGCTGAGCAATTTTCAGTTCCAGGCTCAAGCCATTCCGTTCACCCTTCAGGCTCACTCTGCTCCCCTACCCTACCCCCATTCCCACCCACTTCCTCTTTCCTTTGATTTATACCCACCCATACCACAACCCCTCCACCCCTCAACCTGCTCACACCCATCGTCTTAAATACCAACCCTATCATACTGAACCCTCCCAACACACTATACACTCCATTAGCAACACTCATTCAATCTCATTGTACCCCTCCCTATTTATACCTTTCCTACTATCCCCTCCTAACTACCCAACATGCATTGCTTCTACTCCTTATTAACCAATACACTTCTACTGCACTTTCTCGGCCTCGTGTACAGCTCCACCTCTCCCCACTGGAATCAAACATCGCCACTCTCCTACTCTCCCACTGCCCACCCCACACTTATATTAACATCAGCCCACAACTCTATAACACCCCAACTTCTCTTCTCCTACCCTTCAAACACTTACACACCCACTGTTCTAATTCCTCATCAATCAGATATCAGAAATGAATCAAACTCAAATATCATCTACTGCATTGTATAACACAAATTAAACTCCAATCTGACATCCATCCCAATCTTGACACAATACCACCTCCACACTCTGCCAACCTTCTTCCTCCTAAATTCCCCTACAAATTCTAGTCAGTCTACCACACACCTCCACCCCTACCCCACTCTTCCAAAAAACAGCAATACTGACCTGCTATTTACCAATTTCAATCTCTGTAGTATCATAAGTAAAACTACGGAATTCCATGGTGCACTAAGCACCTACTCGCGTGACATAGCTATAATAACTGAAACCTGGTTATAGCCCCACATTAAAGACAAAGAAGTCATCACAACTGGCTATAACATCATAAGACTAGACAGACTACAGAAAAGAGGCAGTGGAGTCGCCATTATGTTTAAAGAAACACTCAAAATTGAACAACTAACTTGTTCCCCTCCTGACCTACCTAACTTAGAAATCCTAACTACCCACCTTGAAATTAATCCAAACAAAACTATAATAATCATAGCTGTCTACCTCCTCCAAGTAACAACCTTCACACCTCTGAAGGTCTACTCACTTGGGCATCTATCAATTTCAACTAAGAGACTATAATTCTTGGTGACTTTAACATTGACTGGCACTCCTGCTCATCCAATAACTCCTCTACTTTCCTAAACCTTTTCAACTTCACCCAAACCATATGCTGTCCAACTCACACAGACAAACACACCAAAATGCAGTCTACATTAGATTGGATATTGACTAACAAACTCAACCTAAGTCACCTAGCTGGCTGCCTTCTAGACTCCTTAAGTAACCACTCTCCAACCTTTCTATACAGTGCACACCCATAGCAACATCATTTACAAATATGTCCATAGTAAGAAAAAATGATCCTCCTCTACCTTTAACCTACTACCTCAGCAATGCAACTGGTCACTTAAAAACCTCCTGCTAGACCAAGCCATTCAATATTTCAATGACACCTTTCTCAAAACTCTTAACTATCTCCCTCCCACCAGGAAAATATGCTCAAAAGCTAAAACCCTACCCTGGCTAACAAACAACACCAAATTACTTCTCAAATGCAGGAACACAGCTTAGAGTACCATACAACCAAAGATAAATTAGACCTCATCACATATCAACAGCTATGTAACCTAGCTAAGAAATAAAAACAAATAAGCAAACATACTCCCAAACATGTCAACAGAAACACCTAAACAACCCCCCAAAATTCTGGCAAAGCATTAACTATCTATCTCCTCAACCTAGGGATTACCCCAACCGTTGCACCAACCACCTCAAACAATTCCAACCCAGTAGCAACTCAATTCAACTCTCACTTTATAAATACAATCACTTCCCTGCTAGGCAGCCAGGCAAATCAACTTCTTAATCTTCTCACTTCGAACTCAGATCACCCCAACCCCTTCACCTTTACTCCCATTCAAACTAACTACATAAAAACACTCCTATCCAAACTAAAACCTTGCTGTTTGCATCAGACCAATTACCCAATGAATTTCTAAAAAACTGTCGCCCCTTCAATTGCCTATCCAATATCAATCCTGATTAACCATTCCATCACAGAAAAATATGTCCCAGTTCTCTGGAAAATATCACACATCATTCCCCTCCACAAAGGTGGATCCTCGAAAGTACTAACTACTGTCCCATAGCCATTCTCTCCCCTCTTGCCAAACTCTTAGAAAAATGCATCCACAGCCAACTCCTGAACCACATCCTCAGTCACAGCCTACTTTCCACCTCTCAACATGGCTTTAGACCTAAACATAGCACTAGCACTGCCCTCATGCCTTCACTAACACCATTCAACAACTCATAAATGAAGGCCAGCTTATCTCATCAATCTTCCTGTATATGTCTAAAGCTTTTGACACAGTTTCCCACCAACTACTTCTCAACAAACTCTCACATTATGGCCTCAGCTCATCATCCCTGTCCTGTTTCCATAGCTATCTTTCCAATCATCAGCAAGCCACCAAATGGGAGAACAGTCTTTCCCCCCTGCACCCCATCTCAGTTGATGTACCTCAAGGCTCCATACTAGGCCCTCTCCTCTTTCGCATATTTACAAACAACCTCATTACTGCAACTCAACTAGCCTCCATCATCCAGTATGCTGATTTTTCTACACTCATCTGCTCAGACCCCTCACCCCAGGAACTTCAAATAAAAATGCAAACCTCTTTTCAAGATATAGAACAGCAGCTCATTGAACATTAACTCATTCTAAACCCCAATAAAACTAAGATAATAGTCTTCAGAAATAATAAATCCAAACATATACAGTCCCCTCCTATTATCCCCTCCTCAGACAGTACCAAGATAGAATCCACAAGCCACACCAAACTTCTAGGTGTCACAATTGATGACCATCTAAAATGTAATATAGTTCCCTGACAATCAAAGACGTGCACTTCAGACTTGGCATCCTCTATAGAGCCAAACCATAACTCACTTAAAGTGCCAGGCTAACCACTGCTCATTCTCATCTGCTTTCCATCCTCCTCTACAGATCCCATATACTTACAAACCTATGAAAACTTGCCTTAATAAACAAGATTGCCAATATTGCCACTGGTCACCCATACAGAACTCACCACTACACAGTCCTCTCCCAGCTTAACTGGCTAGAACTTCCTAACCTTTTTTATTATTCAATCAACTCACAATGACCCACAAATGAGTCCATCAACCCAGTAATTGCCCTGCTCCAGCTAACTTAGTCTAACCTAGTTTAAATCTCAGACCACTCAGATCCTCTGACAAACTAATACTAAAAGTTACCCACTCTCACAACTACCATGGTGACTCCCTCTACTCTCAGAAAATCACCAAACTTTGGAACACTCTTCCTCAGCCTGTAATAAAGAATCCTAGCTATCATGAGTTTAAACTCCTAAAGGACTACATAGTCAATCATTGGCTTTGTTCCTGCCATACTCCAGACTAAATCTGCCTATCCCTAACTACACCTTTAATTTCTTTCCTTTTAACTCTAGCCCTTTCCTGTTGCTACTATCCTTCCCAGCTATACCTGCCATATAACTACTATCCTTCCCATTTTTACCTTACAGTCATTCTAATATTCTACATCTTCTCTTACCTTGCAGTAATGCTAATATTCTTTTATGCAGCACCTTGGACATGGGTTCATATACAATATTGTTGTTCCTGTATTACAACTGCTTTGTCAAAGTCTTTGCCCACTGTATTTTGTATCTCCATAATGCTTCACTGTATATGCAGTGTACTCTTAACACTGTTGCCTAAACTGAAATTGTTTTGCATGTAAATAATTTTATTCAATTTGTTAGAAATGTTTACTTTTCTTTTGTATTTTACCTAATGGAGCTTTTCTCCCTGGGTCTCCACTGAAAATGGGCTCCTGGCCCGGTCACACATTACCCGATAAACAAATGTAATAAATAAATACATTTTCCTGCATGAAATAAGCACACACTGCTAATTATCTCTTAAAAATCTGCAAGTAGACTGATAATGTATTATAATAAACTAGACCAATGTTACCAATAAATACATTCTTGCAAGTCTGCAATTGAACTGATAATGTACTATGGTGAAATGGAAAGGCTGTAATATCACTATTAAATTAAATGAAAACCGCAGTGGCACTGTATTTGCCTGTCATAACCTCATATGAACCTAAAGTAGTAACCTGATGCTGATATTTTAACATTTTTTTTACATTTCTGCACCTTTATACAATTAATCTTAACTGTTGAACTTTCTATGTTTACTCTGTAACCCTCAGGTCATAACATACTCTTCTCTGTGTAAATCTCCAATGACTGTCTTAACATTCCTTTAGGTGACGTCATTTAATTTTTTCAGTACTACTAAATGCTGCAAGATTTATCATTACTGTCTACAATGTGTTTGGATAAATAGTAAGAACTGTAACTGCAAACTGTCACTAAGAATATTAAACTGATTTTTACCATACTGTTTTATGGCATACAGTACTGTCTTTAATTCAGCTCACTGAGCTGGACTATAATTTGATAACTCAGTTAAGTAAGTCTGTGCCTCTGATGTGCTTGGTAAACTGCAATTTCTGCATGAAATATATACAATTTGGAACCATTTACATATACACATTTATTACTAGCGTTGAACTGATGTGATTCTGGAACTTTACTTGCCTGTCCTTTGTACAAGTATGTGAAGTTTCTTCATATAGTATACACATTTATTACAAGAATTGAATTGATCCAATTATGAAACTTTACTTGTCTGCTCTTTATACAAGTATAATATAGGAGATGAACCTGTGGCTTTAATGACACAATACTTATGATGCACTCTTTTCTTGCATGGGATCTGAACTTTTGACTGTACTGTCACTTCTAAAACACAGCATTGACTTGAAATTTAACATTCTGTAAAATAGCAAAACATCATTTAATATAGGTAAATGCTTTTTTGTCTCTGTCTGTATAAAGATATTTGCAACACTCTACTACTACCACGATTCAAAGGTGTTAATGTCTGCTAAACAAAACAATAACCCAAAAAATGAATTTGTCAGATTTGTAACTGTAAACCCTTTATTCTGTGAATTAACTTGATTGTCATTTCAGGTATACCTTACACATATGTGTTTCCAGAATGGTAAATGCATACTGTTACTTTATCAGACTGATCAAAATCTGCACTCTGATCCCCCCAGTGCAATAGTAGATTAGTATTAGGTTAACTACCTTTGTGGGCAATTTTAAGACTAGCCAATTATCCCCTGTGAGAATCAAACCCTGCACCTTGTGCCTGCAAGGAAACACCTTAACCATTATGCCATCCTCCCACCCTGGTTTGCAGTGGTTTCTGAAAACAACTATTAAGAAATATCAATTGATAATACAATTACTACTCAAATAGTTAATCATAACATAAAGAACATGCAGCAGATGTTCTCTCTTTCGTAGACACTTTTATTAACACACATGTGGGAGACCCAAAGTCAACATAGGGAGTGTCCCTGAACAAAAGAAACTGTGAGGTTATAGTTGCTTAGATAATACTGATATGAAGTCGATTAGGTACACCAATAGACAGTAAAGGATTTGCATATACCAATCAGGTAGTTCCCCATAAGCATTAAGACACACCTGAATACTTATTGCTAGGTAGAAAGAGAAAATTGGACACAAGTACATATAAGGAATTGCTTCCTTGACCACATAAAGTACAGTTGTGTACACTTACCATAAATGTAGATGTTTGAGTGTATTCACTGTTGCAGTCATCACACTTGGGTCATCCTGCCAGGGGTAACCCCCAGTCGGCGTGAATACCAGAGGCTTAATATTTCTGCGTCAGTTGCTGTCACTCCAGGACTGACTTCAGGCCATCAGTGGTATACAATCTGGCAGCCGACACCATTACATCAGTTTTCTTGCCCCAACTGTCAGGAGCCCACAAATAGGGAGCTAGGTTATGGTGGAACACCACCAGTAGAAAGTAAATACCAAAAATTCCCTGTAAGGAGAGAGGAAAAGAGAGAGAGAGAGAAGGGGGATGGAGGGTAGGAAACCAGGACTGCAACAGTGAATACACTCGAACATCTACATTTATGGTAAGTGTACACAACTGTGCTATGTTCTTCATGTTTCATTGTTGCAGTCGTCACACTTGGGTTGATTCCCAAAGCTGAAGAAAAGGGTGGAGGCAGTCAAGAAGACTACGGGATGCCTAGGATGCCCTACAAGACTGCGGTGGCAAAGCCTGTCCTGGATTTGGAGAAGATAGGCAGGTGGTAATGCTTGGTGAAGGTATGTACAGAAGTCCATGATGCAGCCTCCAGGATGTCCCTGGTGGGGACCCCTCTGAGACAAACTGCAGAGGTGGTGGCTGCCCTGATGAAATGCATCCTGACCTCCTTTAGGGGCAGTTTCCTGTGCTGTTCATAGCAGAAATTGATGCAGTGTGCTATCCATTTGGAGATTTGTTTGGATATGGCCTTGCCCTCTGCCCCTGCTGCGAAGCTGACTAGCAATTGGTCAGTTTTTCTAAAAGATTTAGTCCGATCCAGATAGAATCTGAGCTGTCTGTGCACATCTAGAGTGCAGAATCCCTTCCCCCTTATTTTGTGGGTTAGGGAAAAAGGTGGGCAAATGAATAGATTGGTTGAGAGTCATACTGGGTGCCACTTTAGGCATGAAGGATGGGTTAGTCCTGAGGGAGACCCTGTCAGCATGGAACATGATGAAGGGCTCTACAGCCATGAGTACATTGACATAGCCAGTTAAGTGACAAATGTTGTCTGAGTCTAGTTTTAAATTGACCTAAGGTGGAAAGTAAGGTAATATCAGCTGGAAGAGAGTTCCAGGATCTACTTACAGAGTTACAGTTTCCAAGTAACATAAAATGCGGACACCAACAGCCAAGACAAGCTACCTCAAGCAAATTAATAAATGCAGCTTTTTTGCTAAGTAAAACAAAAGGCGGAACCCAAGACGTAAGACAGGTTACCTCAGGCAAATTAATAAATGCAGCAGTTTTGCTAAGTAAAACAAAATGCGAAAACCAAGACCCAAGGCAGTCTACCTCAAGCAAATTAATACATGCAGCAGTTTTGCGAAGTAATACAAAATGTGGACACGAAGAGCCAAGACAGGCTACCTCAACCAAATTAATAAATGCAGCTATTTTGCTAAGTAAAACAAAACGCGTAACCCAAGACCAAACACAGGATATCTCAAGCAAATTAATAAGTGCAGCAGTTTAGCTAAGTAAAACAAAAGGCAGACCGCAAGACCCAAGACAGGCTACCTCAAGCAAATTAATAAATGCAGCAGTTTTGCCAAGTAAAACAAAAGGCAGACACCAAGAACCAGGCCAGGCTACCTCAAGAAAATTAATACATGCAGCAGTTTTGCTAAGTAAAACAAAAGGAGGGCACCAAGACCCAAGACAGGCTACCTCAAGCAAATTAATAAATGCAGCTTTTTTACTAAGTAAAACAAAAGGCGGAACCCAAGACACAAGACAGGCTACATCAAGAAAATTAATAAACTATTTTGCTAAGTAAAACAAAAGGTGGACACCAAGACCCAAGACAGGCTACCTCAAGGAAATTAATAAATGCAGCTTTTTTACTAAGTAAAACAAAAGGCGGAACCCAAGACACAAGACAGGCTACATCAAGAAAATTAATAAACTATTTTGCTAAGTGAAACAAAAGGTGGACACCAAGACCCAAGACAGGCTACCTCAAGGAAATTAATAAATGCAGCAGTTTTGCTAAATAAAACAAAAGGCGGACACCAAGACCCAAAACAGGCTACCTCAAGCAAATAACTGCAGCGGTTTTGCTAAGTAAAACAAAAGGCAGACCCCAAGACGGGCTACCTCAAGCAAATAACTGCAGCAGTTTTGCTACGTAAAACAAAAGGCAGACCCCATGACAGGCTACCTCAAGCAAATTAATAAATGCAGCAGTTTTGCTAAGTAAAACAACATGCGAAAACCAAGACCCAAGACAAGCTACCTCAAGCAAATTAATAAATGCAGTAGTTTTGCTAAGTTTATTTTTATTTTTATTTTATTTTACATTTGTTGACCGGGATATTCCGACTGGATGCTTGTCCATTTTCAGCAGAGGCCCAGGGAGAAAAGCTCCAAGGGTAAGCAGATACAGCATTACATAATACCAGCATTACATATTACAAACAGACTATTTACAGAGATTACATAAGTAAGCAAGTTAAACAAGTTCCACCGGTTACAGTTAATCCTGAGCACAAGTCAGGATTAAATTAAATTACACAGTAAACTGGTTAACAGATTTTTACACATTCTAGAGAGAGTTAGCCAGGCTTCATACATTGACATAGCCAGTTAAGTGACAAATGTTGTTTGAGTCTAGTTTTAAATTGACCTAAGGTGGAAAGTAAGGTAATATCAGCTGGAAGAGAGTTCCAGGATTTACTTACAGAGTTACAGTTTCCAAGTAACATAAAATGCAGACACCAACGGCCAAGACAAGCTACCTCAAGCAAATTAATAAATGCAGCTTTTTTGCTAAGTAAAACAAAAGGTGGAACCCAAGACAGGCTACCTCAAGCAAATTAATAAATGCAGCTTTTTTGCTAAGTAAAACAAAAGGCGGAACCCAAGACGTAAGACAGGCTACCTCAGGCAAATTAATAAATGCAGCAGTTTCCAAGTAAAACAAAAGCTGGACACCAAGACCCAAGACAGGCAACCTCCAGCAAATTAATAAATGCAGCAGTTTTGCTAAGTAAAACCAAGGGCGGACACCAAGACCCAAGACAGGCTACCTCCAGCAAATTAATAAATGCAACAGTTTTGCTAAGTAAAACAAAGGGCGGACACCAACACACAAGACAGGCTACCTCCAGCAAATTAATAAATGCAGCAGTTTTTGCTAAGTAAGACAAAGGGTGGACACCAAGACCCAAGACAGGCTACCTCCAGCAAATTAATAAATGCAACAGTTTTGCTAAGTAAAACAAAGGGCGGACACCAACACACAAGACAGGCTACCTCAAGCAAATTAATAAATGCAGCAGTTTTGCCAAGTAAAACAAAAGGCAGACACCAAGAACCAGGCCAGGCTACCTCAAGAAAATTAATACATGCAGCAGTTTTGCTAAGTAAAACAAAAGGAGGGCACCAAGACCCAAGACAGGCTACCTCAAGCAAATTAATAAATGCAGCTTTTTTACTAAGTAAAACAAAAGGCGGAACCCAAGACACAAGACAGGCTACATCAAGAAAATTAATAAACTATTTTGCTAAGTGAAACAAAAGGTGGACACCAAGACCCAAGACAGGCTACCTCAAGGAAATTAATAAATGCAGCAGTTTTGCTAAATAAAACAAAAGGCGGACACCAAGACCCAAAACAGGCTACCTCAAGCAAATAACTGCAGCAGTTTTGCTAAGTAAAACAAAAGGCAGACCCCATGACAGGCTACCTCAAGCAAATTAATAAATGCAGCAGTTTTGCTAAGTAAAACAACATGCGAAAACCAAGACCCAAGACAAGCTACCTCAAGCAAATTAATAAATGCAGTAGTTTTGCTAAGTTTATTTTTATTTTTATTTTATTTTACATTTGTTGACCGGGATATTCCGACTGGATGCTTGTCCATTTTCAGCAGAGGCCCGGGGAGAAAAGCTCCAAGGGTAAGCAGATACAGCATTACATAATACCAGCATTACATATTACAAACAGACTATTTACAGAGATTACATAAGTAAGCAAGTTAAACAAGTTCCACAGGTTACAGTTAATCCTGAGCACAAGTCAGGATTAAATTAAATTACACAGTAAACTGGTTAACAGATTTTTACACATTCTAGAGAGAGTTAGCCAGGCTTCATACATTGACATAGCCAGTTAAGTGACAAATGTTGTTTGAGTCTAGTTTTAAATTGACCTAAGGTGGAAAGTAAGGTAATATCAGCTGGAAGAGAGTTCCAGGATTTACTTACAGAGTTACAGTTTCCAAGTAACATAAAATGCAGACACCAACGGCCAAGACAAGCTACCTCAAGCAAATTAATAAATGCAGCTTTTTTGCTAAGTAAAACAAAAGGTGGAACCCAAGACAGGCTACCTCAAGCAAATTAATAAATGCAGCTTTTTTGCTAAGTAAAACAAAAGGCGGAACCCAAGACGTAAGACAGGCTACCTCAGGCAAATTAATAAATGCAGCAGTTTGCTAAGTAAAACAAAAGGTGGACACCAAGATCAAAGACAGGCTACCTCAAGCAAATGAATAAATGCAGCAGTTTCCAAGTAAAACAAAAGCTGGACACCAAGACCCAAGACAGGCAACCTCCAGCAAATTAATAAATGCAGCAGTTTTGCTAAGTAAAACCAAGGGCGGACACCAAGACCCAAGACAGGCTACCTCCAGCAAATTAATAAATGCAACAGTTTTGCTAAGTAAAACAAAGGGCGGACACCAACACACAAGACAGGCTACCTCCAGCAAATTAATAAATGCAGCAGTTTTTGCTAAGTAAGACAAAGGGTGGACACCAAGACCCAAGACAGGCTACCTCCAGCAAATTAATAAATGCAACAGTTTTGCTAAGTAAAACAAAGGGCGGACACCAACACACAATGGAGCAGTTTTCCTTAGTAAAACAAAAGGCAGACCCCAGCACCCAAGCCAAGCTACCTCAAGCAAATTAATACATGCACCAGTTTTGCTAAGTAAAACAAAAGGCGGACCCAAAGACCCAAGCCAGGCTATCTCAAGCAAATTAATAAGTGCAGCGGTTTTGCTAAGTAAAACAAAAGGCGGATACCAAGACAAGCTACCTCAAGCAAATTAATACATGCAGTAGTTTTGCTAAGTTACACAAAATGTGGACACCGAGACCCCAGCCAAGCTACCTCAATCAAATTAATAAATGCCCCAGTTTTGCTAAGTAAAACAAAAGGCAGAACCCAAGACCCAAGACAGGCTACCTTAAACAAATTAATATGTGCAGCAATTTTGTTAAGTAAAACAAAAGGCAGAACCCAAGACAGGTTACCTTAAGCAAATTAATAAATACAGCAGTTTAGCTAAGTAAAACAAAACGCGGACACCAAGACCCAAAACAAGCTACCTCAAGCAAATTAATACATGCAGCAGTTTTGCTATGTAACACAAAATGTGGACACCAAGAACCAGGCCAGGCTACCTCAAGCAAATTAATAAATGCAGCAGTTTTGCTAAGTAAACCAAAAGGCGGACACCAAGACCCAAGACAAGCTACCGCTAGCAAATTAATAAACGCAAGCATGTAAGGGAGTGGAGTGAGCCCGCAGGGCAAAGGGAGCAGGTAGAGCCAAGGGAAGGAAGACTCAAGGTTAATGAACTAAAAAAAAAAAAAAAACAATCAGTGGCATGGAAGGTAAGTTTAGAGGAAAGTATACAAGGAAGGGGTAAGGGATGTTCTAGCAGTGGCATAGGGAAAGGATTTGAGTGGTTCAGAGAGGTAAAGATGGCGCTACAAGAAGGAAGGGAAAGTTACAGAGTCTAGGGGAGGGGTTGGAAAGAAAAGAAAGTGAAAGAAACTGGGGGAGGGTTTGGAGAGAGAGAGTGGGGATGAATGTCACAGTGACCTAGCTGGCTGGAACCAGTACTGACAGGGCCAGGTCAGCAGTGTGAAACAGCACTGAAAAATAGCAATCAGAAAGGAAGCAACGGTGAAAATCAGAGCTGAAGAAGGTAAAAAGAGAGCAAGCCAGAGATGGAAATGTTGCAGATATAAATTTAAAAACAGGAGACAAAGGGTACAGAAGACATACTAGAGGTTAAATAACACTCTAGAATGTGGCTGGCAACATTAAACCTACATATACTGGAACTATTGAGAGTTAAAATAACATTAAACTAAAAGCATTTGGTACTGTTGTTGTTTGGCTTTTGCGGAACTCCGGTCTGCTGATGATTGGCAGTAGATTTTCACAAATGCCAAGGTGCCAGCTCGACGTTCAACCTTGGCACACCCATTTATGCATGTCTTTCAAATGGCCACCCAACCACGGGGAGGACATGCAGACTCCACACAGAAGGCACTCCCTGCACTCCAGCCGAGAATCGAATGGGAGAACCTCTTGCTGTGAGGCAACAACGCTACCACTGCACCACCTATTGTTAGTTAAAACAACAAGGAATATGGTAGACTGCTGGCATTGTGCTGCTTTCTGATGGCCAAAGTTAGTTACTACAGCCAGGAACACTAACCTGCGTTTCCTGACTGCAGAAAATAATTTTTATTCAGTTTAACTTTTATTAGCAGTGCTTGTATTACTCTAACATTTATAGATATACAATATTGTTAGAGTTGTTTTTTCTTTGAAGAAAAGAAAATAGATGTTACAACTGTGTAACTAGGGAAACTAAAGAGATAGTGTTGGGGAGTGATACACTATTCTAAAAGGAGGGTCACTAACAGGTAGATTACACTTGAAAACTGCAGTTTTATAGAACAGGTTATCTAAAATGTACAGCTTAAGATTACTATTGATTGGACGTAGATTATTTCTATGCAGCAAGGAAAAATGGCATAACTAGGGAACATAAATAGATGGTGTGAAGAAAACTGATACACTATTAATGGGAGGATAACCAACAAGCAGATATTTGAAAAAGGCACTATTAAACTGGGGCTAGAGTTAAGGGGTTGCTGCTGACTGTGTTCCAAGTCCTGGGTGCACACCTATACTGGTCAGTACAGTAATAGGTCATGGGTGCACACATATACTGGTCAGTACAGCAATAGGTCATGGGTGCATACCTGTACTGGTCAGTACAGTAATAGGTCATGGGTGCACACCTATACTGGTCAGTACAGTAATAGGTCATGGGTGCACACCTATACTGGTCAGTACAGTAATAGGTCATGGGTGCACACCTATACTGGTCAGTACAGTAATAGGTCATGGGTGCACACCTATACTGGTCAGTACAGTAATAGGTCATGGGTGCATACCTATACTGGTCAGTACAGTAATAGGTCATGGGTGCACACCTATACTGGTCAGTACAGTAATAGGTCATGGGTGCACACCTATACTGGTCAGTACAGTAATAGATCATGGATGCACACCTATACTGGTCAGTACAGCAATATGTCATGGGTGCACACCTATATTGGTCAGTACAGCAATAGATCATGGGTGCACACCTATACAGCAATAGGTCAAATACTAATAACACTACTGGAGAGAACTTAAGATTATTTATAGCAGTTATTTAAAAAACAGTAACATACAGGGCTGATACTACAGGATGAAATATTGCTTATCCTCTGTGCAGATACCATTTGTTCTTTTAGCTTGCTAAGTGACTGCCCTCACATTTCAATTCAATTACTAATAGCTTGACTCACAAATACATGCAAATTTTTCATGAGTCAAAAAGGATGGAAAATACTTTGGATGTTCTTCTTGTGACAGAAAGTTTTGAATCTGACTGGGTTATTGTTGCTGAAGGACTATGTAATTCTGATCACCAATGTGCAACTTGGGAAACTGGATTATCATTCAAATGTGTTACAATTGTTACAACTCATACAAAATATTATAAATCACATCTTGTTGCTATTATCTCTGAACTAAACTTACAGAATGGGATTGGGAGGGTATCAGTAGCTTCACAACAACGCCTCCCTCAGAGGATGCAAACAACTATGCTGAACAGTATGCCATTGCAGTATACAAGCACCTGTACAACTGCATGGACTCCGCCATACCCAACAGAACTAAAACCTGCTCCTCAGGGAAACATAAACCTGTCTGGTAGACATCCTCTATCAACAGGCTTTGCAACAAAAGGAAGAAACTGTTGTCCAAGGGTAAAAAGGAACAAATTCCAAATTGGAAAAAAACTCCTTCCTTACCTTCAACAAGCAAATTAGATCGCTAGTGAAAACCTCCAAAGCCAATTATGAATCTCCAAAACAGAGGGAAACAACAAAGCCTTCTTCAGTTATGTCAGAAAACTCCATGGCAAAGCCTAGGTTTGTTCTGAAATAGTACTTAACAGTATCACTTACACTGTTCCTGTTGACTTAGCCAACCTGCTAGCAGATAGGTTCAGCACAAAGTTCACCCCTTGTCCCCCAAAAAGGCCCATTCATCATCCTTGATACTTGTCCCACACCTAACATCTCCGTAGAGCAAGTATTAAAGGCCCTATCCAAGGCAAAAATCACAGGGCAGGATTCACGAAGCCTCCGTGTAAGAGATACATGGCTTACACGGAGGCTGCAGTTAAACGGTGTGACATCAGCATGTCATGCATATGCATGAGGGCATGCTGAATCACACCGAAGGCTAACACGGTCTGTGGAAGACAGTAGGGGGCATGTCCGTAGGCCGAGCCCTGCAAGTGGACACACCTCCAGAAGAGTAAAATTGCCCAAAGTAAACACCCACGACAGAGGCCATGGAAATGTGAATAAACACAACACAACACAACATATGCCCCCACAGACTATGAACATAAAATATATAAATGAACATCTTATATATTTTTTTTTAAATGTAAAGATGTCCACGTTGCCAAGTCCATGTTGCCCGTGTGTGCGCTCATTTGCGCGGGCATGCCCGTAGCTTAGCCACAGTTAGCAGTCAGTGGAAAAGGATATAAGAACTAAATATGCAAAGCAAGCCAAGAAGCAGTCGCGTAGCGGTAGAGACGTCAGCTGAAGAGCAGGCATTCATGGTTCGAGCCCCCACAACACCAACTTTTATTTTTAGTAAAATAAGCACAAAACAAGTCCCTGACAAACATGTACACATATAAAATCATAGTTCATGTAAAATGTAATGAAATAGTCCATTTATTTTGAAGAAATGTGAGATAAAATAATAAAAAATGCCAGATGTGCCTATAGCTGAGCTACAGTTTAACAAGGTGAGTGCATCTGCCCGTAGGTGAGCAGTGGTTTAACAGGTGCAAAATGAGTGCCCAAAGGTGAGCAGTGGTTCAACATGTGCAAAATGAGTGCCTGTAGGTGAGCAGTGGTTTAACACGCTGAAACTGTGTGCCCCTAGCTGAGCTGAGTGTAATATGCGTGCTGATAGCCAAATGAGGCGTAAACCAGCGCACCCCGTTTGCGCGGAGCTGCGCACCGCGCCAACAAGCTAACCGACGGGCAATGTTGAGCAAGCCGTATCAAAACTGCCTTTACACAGACACACCCCTCAGCCTGTCTAGACAGTCATAAAAAACAGTGGCCAGGTTCGAACCCAGGATACTATGCACCATAGTCAAGGTACTGAACCACTAAGCCATGACAGCAGTACCTATAAATGCAGTAATAGCAAATATATAGGAATGAATACAAAGTGGATCATGACAAAGCAGATTTTGTGAAGTTGATACAATTCCAAAATGGCCAATCACAGATATGTGCGGGAAAAACGGCATATATAAGCCACATAGGCAGGAATACACAGCATAAATGATTGTAGAACTGACTTGCAGCCAGAATGACAGGAGTAGGTGAGGGTAGTTGCTTTCAAGCACAGAGGTGGGGCATTGAGGAGTCCAGCTACATGGTCTGGCTCCTAGTCCACAATCATGAGGCCCAACTCATGCAGGGCCAGGTCCTGTGGGGAGCATATAGGGCTGAGGCGTGGGACCGGTTGGCTCATGATCTCACCAGTGCCACAGGGATTCCAAGGACTGGTGAGCAGGTTCGTCACCACCATGCAGACCTGAAGAGACGCAAGCAGGACCAATTGAACCTTTGGATCCAGGAGGCCCGGCAAATGCCCAACGCCCCACTACTGAGTAAGTTACATGTAATTATGTATGTAAGAAATTAAACTAGCTGATATTATGGAGATGTGTATTCCAATATTACTTCATTTATATTACAGCTGCAGGTGTCCGTTCTGCGAACCGCAGAGCCTATGGCGATAGGCTGGTGTGGTTGCGCCACCAGGCAGGTCAGTTATCCTCTCCCAGTAACTGTAAAGAAATATAAAAGTATGACAGTTAGCAAAAGAGTGCAGTGTAGTCACTAAGTAATAGAATGTGCAAGTAACAAGTGTAAGAGTGTTTGCAAGTATTGCTTGATTACAAAAGTGTGTTGCAGTCTGTAATCCAAACAGAAAAATTAAAATGTCTGAAATAAAGTCTGAAATAAAGATGCCCCACCTGTAATATAATAGTACACAACCAGCAGCAGGCTGAAAAGTACAGCTGCAGGAGATGAGCAAATCACATGTGTGAAATATACCCCCGTTGAAATACTGAAACATGACAGAAGTGAGACTGCTGGAAAGGATTGTAATAATTACAGGTAAAACATGTCAATAAAGCCTAGAAGTAAGTACCATCCTGAATAGTAAAATGAAAACAAGTGAGAGAGTGTGAGAAAGTGTTATGAATCCACCAATAAAGTAGTAATAACCCCTGAATAAAGTATACTGCAGTCAGTACAGAATGAAATGCATGTGAGAAGCAAAACCAAACAGCGAAATCTGTTCAAAGTGTTGCTGCAGCTGGAATGTGTATCCCAAAATCTGGATATGTTGCTCTCAGTCTGCAATATGCAGATAGTATGATTGTCTGACATACCAAACATCCACAGTTGTCCATAGCTATATAAAGCAAATGTAGCAGGATGATGTAGCTGAACAAAACTAGATATGAATGTGTAGGAAGAACAATAAAATGTATATTGATGTTGCAGTAACAGTCCTATCACCAAGTTGAAGTAGTTATCATATAGGAAACTGTAGTTAGAACAGTAGTGTGTATATATGTGCAGCTATTAGAAATGTACAGCATATGTATTGGTATTCGAAGGTGTTAATATTATTTTCTTCACCCCACCCTATAACCACATATAATCCATTCCACGTGAACATGGTATGTGCAATCACAATTAACACCCCTGGACATTTGTCCTGTTGGGTCATACATATTTGCATGTACGTTGATGCATCTTCCCTGTTCATACATCCAAACCTGATGGCCTGTTGCCATCAATCAACCCTGCATGTTGTTGGACTGTGTATTGCTGTTCAAATTATGCATGTGTTATGCTCGCTGTTCAATGGTGTGAATATCTGGGTGTTTGGTTAATGGGAATACTAATGCATGCTGTTACAACTAATTGTGAATGGTATTATATGTTACTAACCCAAACTGTCATGACATAATGCAAAACATAGGACGACAGGGAAGGCGGGTTCCAGCGGACCCACCTCTCCCACCTCAGCTGGCGAGTGCACCTGGCACTAGTGCCCAGTCTGGACCCTCCTCCGGTGGCCCTGTGCCACCTGCGGGTGGAAGCGCTGCAGGGGATGGGGCTCATCCCCCCTCTGCAAGTGTGGCCGGAGGAGAACCACCACTCACCCTCCGTAGCGTCCGGACTGTGGTGCGTAGGGAGATCCAGGACTCTGTTCGTGGGCCCCTATGCCAGCTTGAGGCACAGGTGGCACAACTTACGGGCATGCCTGTTGCCCGGCCTACACAGCCCCCAGCACAGCCCCGTCCTGGGCAATGAAGGAACAGTGGCAACTGCCCATGGGTAGGGATATCAGTTCCACTGTTGCCATCTGTGGGCTCATGGGCTTTGGATATCCAAACCTCCATCCCCGTCAATTGTGTAACCCCCCACACGTGTCATACACTGCCCTTGTATGCGTCTTGTTTGTCTTGTCTGTTGACCTACCCAACCTACCTCCCCAGCTATACCGACTTCCTTCACCTGACATACCACTCTCACCTGAAAAAAAAAAAAAAAAAATGGGGCACTCTGTACCCAATTACGCCCCATACATAGCTGCCCATTCCGCACACATGTCTGCTGGACATGGAAACTATCAATTACAACTGGCTGTACAACAAGTATTATTGTTGTCCTGACACCTCTCTCAGGGGTGGAAGGTTTCAAATGTCACACCAAATTACATACATATGCACAGCTGTTGCTGATGAAGAAATGGGCAGCTATGGGCCTTACCTACTTCCCTCCTGCAAATCCCAAGCTTGTTTCCCTACTGTCTTACCCTTTTTGTGACCCCTTTTTCACCACTTTCCTGTCTCCACATTTTCATTTATTTCAAAGAAAATAGCGCGGGTGTGCGCCAGAGTAAGCACTGTTAAGCAGTTGTAAGCGGGTGTGCGCGTGTGTGCGCTGAGCTAAACGCCAATGCGCATGCGTGAGCTCCGCGCAAACCAGCGCTAACCCGGTTACAACTGCTTAAAAGTGCCGTAGTCACTCTGATTGACAGGTCCTGTAGTCAGTTCAAAAGCAAAATAAAATCCCACTGTTAGTCCTGAACCCAGGACCTTGGAAACAGTAGTCTGAATAACCTACCACTAAGCCATGACTTTTATACAAGAACATTGTGCTAAAATAAATATATCATGTAATAGTAGGAATGAATGTAAAGGGAATATAGGATGTGTAGTACACAAAGCATGTCATTTAGAATTACTGTCAAAACTAGTGGATTTCCATAATAGTAGTGTGTGAACAGAAACAGCCATGCTATTTGGTAGCTAGTAGGTAATAATGTCAGTTAATGTACATAAATAAATGTATGTATATTTACATATATATATATATATATATATATATATATATATATATATATATATATATATAGTTGTAGGTGTCATTGTGCATACACACTTACTACAGGGAACAGGAGAGAGGAATGGAGAAATGTGAATCTACAACACAGCCTGAATCATGAGAGAGATACTAACCTTTACACTCACAGAACAGTGTCCACAGCAAATCAGCATGGTCCCCGCCCTTACAATCTGAAAGGGCAACACCTATCTCACATACCCTTTTATAGCACTGTCCTGAAATCACAGTGAGAACTGCAATCAGTACACAACTGGCTGCATGCAATTAGCAAATGCTGGCTTACAATTGGTGCAGAGGCCATCACATGGACCTATGCAGATACCTACAAAAGCATCCTGTACTAACACTCCACACATGCAATACATTCATTGCACTGTCTGGAAGCAGACAGAGGGAGAGAGACAGACAGAGACAGAGACAGAGAGTGAGAGAAAAAAAAATACACACGCTACACACTGAGTCTAAGCTGTCAGCAGTGACAGTAGCAAGCCGTGCCAGCAGCAGCAGGAACCAGAAGTAGTGGTAACGCAACCAGCTGCAACAAACACAGGTAATGTAAAGTAGCAGGTTAATAGTCTGCATACTGTGAACCCTCCAAATGTGTCATAGGTCTGTATCTATAGGTATGTCCATGTGATATGTTGTGTGTACGTAGTTCCACCAAAAGGGGATGACTATACATTACATGTCAGTCAGTGTTAGGCCATGATCCTGGCAGCAGTTGTCTGTGCGTTGCCCTCATCAATGGCTGTAGTGACTGTTTTGAAAGGTCAGCCAGGTTCAAAAGGCAGGATCAGCCCATCACAAAGTCAAACTGGCCAGGAACAAGTGTCTGCAGGTACCCAATATCGCTGTATATGCGTCCCATAATGAATAATACCATAGCTTAGCAGACCAGGCCGGTTATGCTTATGATGCGGTAGTTCCCAGGGTCAGAAGAGGTGCCTCCTTAGTGGTGTGGGACCACTGTTGCTGTATGCCAGTGTTCAGGTACATATCCTGTAGTAGGCCAAGGTTAAATATCAGTCTTATATGCGGTTGTATGTCCTCTTGGAGTGCACATAGCACACATCCAGGGATACCATCAGGTCACAGTGTTGCTGTGGGTTCTGCTTTGCTGAGGGCGGCCCTCACCTGGACATGTGAGATGATAGGGAGGTTACATTCAGCTGTGATAAGTATTTCTACCTGTGGGGGAGAAGGAGGGGGGGATACGTGCACCGAACCTGTCTGCAAGAATGTTGCCAATATCTGTGTGTTTGGTGAATGTTAAGTAGGTGTGTATTAACTCAGAGCATATCTGAGGCATTTGGTCCATATGTGTAACATAACTGAAGAAGGCCTTGTGGTTATCTATAGTGTTTGTGGCCATTTCCCTCCCAGAGTAGGCCGTGGCCATTGTTATGAGAGACCGTAGCGTATTACCAGTGCTGACCACAGATGCCTTCCCTTAATGTGAATCTGCTCTGTCCTGCAGTAGCCTCCTGCTATTGTTATACAATCTGCCTCTGGCTGGAGTCCACCGGACAGGATGCCTAACCTTTGTGCATAGGGTCTGGGTTAGAAATGTGTGTGCAAGTTCCATGCAATCTGTGGGATGTCCATGGTAAGCATTCGCAAAGGGGTCAGCAGTGTGGGTTGTGGCTTCCACTGGCCCAGTGGGCTGCATGGATACCATCTCAGTCCTAACAAGTGAATAACTGTCTAATCACATACATATCAAAGTAGTCTACTGTGCTGGTGGTGGTGGTGGGATATGTATATCCAGGCCGAGTAACTTGTGTCCACATCACACTAGTGGATGGCATTCCACATACAGTACCTTGGTATGAACCCCAGAGTGAGGTTGTGCATTGGACCTGTCGCAGTGTGCTGACCAATGGGGCATGCTACTATGTTGTATGGAATGTGGCAGGTATTGTTGCACAGGTGTTGGCTGAGCACTGATATCTGGCCATGTACTTGTGTATCCACCATGAGACACACACATGCAACATATGGGAGTAGTAGTATATCACTACACTTGAGTATCATGTATAGTATGTGTGTCATATATTGCTGACATAGTCTGCTGATATCCTGTTTGTGTTCTCTTCCAGGGAGATGGCGCGTCAGCGTAATCCCGCCTACTCTGCAGCGGAAGATGAGGAGATACACCAGAGCCTGGTGCAGGAGTATGACATACTGTTTTCCTGCACCAGCCAGAATCAGCAGGAGAGGGCTGCACTGTGGCAAGACCTTGTCCATAGGGTAAATGACATTGGCACGCATAATAGGACATATGAGCAGGTACGACATCACTGCAGTGATTTAATCAGAAATGTCCGTCAGCGTGCATTGGATATCCACAGGCAACAGGTTGCCACAGGAGGTGGGGTGGCCACACATCCCCCCCTCACCAGACTGGAGGGGCTACTCCTAAGTGTTGTGGCTCCAGCCCCGGAACAGCAACAGCAATACACCTGCATCATGATGGAGGCTGGATCCACACAGCAGCACGACATGGAGCATGCAGGTAATATGCCATATGTACACTTGACTGTTCTGTACACTGTTAGTTTATGCATGTGTAAGGTGTGTCCGTGGTATGTAGCTGTCAACATAGTATGTAATTGTGCATGTGTGATATTGGCAATATCAGCAGCTGACGTGTGAAAGGCAACTGGTGTACTACTGCACTGTATCATATGCAGTATCAATGGCACAGTTGTGCCCACTGACATTAATCTCCTCATTTCTGGAGGTCCCACCAGGGTTACAGCAAGGCAGGCCATCCATGCTGGTGAGTGTGTTTAACAATACCTATAATAGTCCTGATAGTGCTAGTAATACTAGTGTAACTCAGTAGTGCTCTGTGTGTATACTGCGGGGTGTGCATGTGTGCATATGTGCAGGTGTGCCTGTGTCCACGTGTGCATGTATGCATGTGTGCATGTGTGCCTGTGTCCATGTGTGCATGTGTGCCTGTGTCCACGTGTGCATGTGTCCACGTGTGCATGTGTGCATGTGTGCATGTGTACACGTGTCCACGTGTGCATGTGTGCATGTGTGCATGTGTGCCTGTGTGCATGTGTGCATGTGTCCACGTGTGCATGTGTGCATGTGTGCCTGTGTCCATGTGTGCATGTGTGCATAAGTGCATCACTGGTAACATTGTGTGGACACTGTAAACTGTGTTTCCTGTCTTCCTCCCACAGGTTCTGGTGCTGCTCTGGTGTCCTGCAGCAGGGAACCTGAATCTGGTGCCACAGGTACTGGTAATGATGATATCTGTGTAATGGTACAGGAAGGTGTGTCAGGGTCCGCCATTGGTCAGCCAATTGACAGTACACAGCTGTCAACCCCATCATTGCGCACAGTCATCCTGCCAGTACATCCTTTGTCACCATTGTCCCTAGGTGATGGACAGGATACAGTGGGCATTGACCAGGGTAATGTGGTATCTGTGGCACATGCTTCCCCACACAGCAGCCATGGGCAGGGTCCTGCGATGGTACCACACAGACAGTTGCCCATGGGTTCTCGTGGGAGCATCCTTGGGCGTACTGCCTCTGGCAGACGTGCCCAAAGAGGTCTGTCAACCTCAGCTATGTTTCGGGCTGTCATGCAGGCACAGTCGCGTATGGAAAGGTACACCAGACAGGGTCTGAGGGAGCTGAGAGCATGTCGCACAGCCATGACTGACAGTATGCGTGACATCGCGGATGCTATCCGTAATTTCACCAATGTCATAGACAGACGTTGTGGGGACATATTACAGCAGTTCCACAACCAAATGTCCATGAGCCAGGGCAATGGTGGGCGGTTGCGGCATCGACATGGCCGTATGCCAGCAACAGCAGCAGCTGGCAGTCGGTGTGGACAACAACAGGCCCGCGCATGCCCCCATAGTGCCAGCAGCAGCCCCAGCAATGCTGGGTCTGTGCTGTCATCGGAACGCCCCAGGAGACCACGTGCACGTGGCTCTGGACAGTCCCAACAGGGACCTGTGTCCAGTCAACACACTCCCGCTTCTGATGACAGTACCCAGTCTGGCTTAGTACTGGATACGGTCTGTAGCACCCCTGCCAGGCACAGGTACTGTGTCCGTGCCCACAGACACTGATCTGTATGACCTGCCAGGTGCAGTCTGTGGCTGTCCACAAACCCCTGTATATGGCAGCCATGAGGTGGAACTGTGTGCGTGCATACACACATGTGAAATGTTAACACCTAGGGCTACCACATACATGCACACACTGCACCAACAGTGCCCCACCCTGTACTGCTGACCCTCACCAACACACATACACACACATGTCAATTGGTGGTATCAGTGGCAGACTCAGGCATACCTAATTCACACCCTGTGCATATGATGAAACTGTGCCACCTCCTGCAATCTCCAACATCAGTGCAGGAACAGGTAAACACGTTGCTGATGCACAGGGTGACTACATAGAAGTGTATTAGTAGTATCATGTTGGTAACAGTACAGTGTGCTGATATGACTGTGTGTATATCCCAGCATGCCTGATGCAGTAACCGTATGACTGTCCTGAATTGTTATCTGCACCCATAGTACGTACCAAAGTGTAACAGCTGCACATAATTGCATACCGGTGGTAAGGATGTCAACAGATAGCCACATACATGGGTAGCACAGGGGGGAAGCTAATGCAAGTAGTGATATGCAATGATGGACATGTACAGTAATGGTGGCAAGTTGCCCACAACGAGTATGCAATGTGGATGTTTGCATGTTGATATGTGTGCAGTACCAATGTAATCCAAATCACAATTAACTATGACATAATATCAGTTCTACCATGGGCATCTGCGCTGTGCATTCCTGGGTACATGTTGATAGTGCCTACATATTTGCACTGTTACCTACTGTTAGTGTTACCCCTTCTTTGTTGTACAATGGACTACTTCCAGCCCTGCTTACTGTAGCTTTGTTTGCATGCATGTTTGCTTGGGGTTCCTGGAACACTGCTTCCACCTGCAATGCAGAGTTACAGTGCTTCTGTGGACTCCTAGTGACATCTGCATAGCGTATGATACGTATGTCAAGTTTACACATGACAGAACATCACTGTCTGTCCTGTTCGCATGTACGTTGCCTGTGACACATTGCACATGTCTTACCTGGCATTTACCCACGTGTGCAGTCATATATGCCAGTGCTATGAAACAGTAGCAGTACACCCACACATACACACCTTCAGTATGTTGTTCCCCATTGGCCCTATGTGTTGGTACTCACCATGGCAATCACACTACTAGGGTAGCATGTGCAAATGTAACCTGTGAATCACCTCTATGGTCCAGTTGTGGTTTATGTGAGTCATGTGGCAATGTCACAGCTGCCACATGTATGCAGTCAACCATCACCCTTGGCCAGGAACGTACAACACATGTGTGGGATGCCACCACATAGCCAATCTGGGGACTGAGCACTCTGAACCCAGTAATGCCATACCCTGTCAGGTGGCATGTCATACTACAGTGACTACAATACCAGTCAGACATAGACACGCACTGACAGCAAGCTGAACACACTGGGGCATACGTGGGGACTCAGAATAGCATCCTGCCTGAGCATCACACACCTCCGCAGCTGGCACACAGGCATATGTTACGTCGGAACACAGCACATGCCACACATGGCACACACATCCCATGTGCCACACACTCACAGCCTGTAGGGCTACACAACACACCTGCTACAGATGTGTCAGGTACCTCTCTTGGCCGCTGCAGTGGGGTCCCGCTCAACAGGCTGTACATGGTGAAGGTCACAGTGATATGCCTCTGGGGCACTATGGTCCACCACAAAACACATGCATACAGGTCAGTCAGAGGCATGGACACATATGACTCAGTCATTGACCATGCCACTATGGATGACCTGAGACATACCTCCCTGGACTACATGATAGGGAACATAGAAGGGATCTCTCAGCATGTGGCACGGGCCAGTATGAGCCTGATCTTGGTTGCCATCATACCCTCACCAGGTATGCTACCACTATATGTAGGAAGGGTGTTCTATGTCTACATTCTGCTCAGTCTCCAATGTCATTCATAGGGTATCCACTGGCTGTCAACATGTGCTTACATGCTAGGGAAGCCACAATGATGTGTGAGGGGCAGCTTGCACGTGACACCCATGGCCCAATGTATATTGGCAAAGCCCCTTGATACACACATACTGCCTTATGCTGCAGGACACGGATTACATAGCCACCTCAGCGGGTATCACACAGGATAGGACACTAACAGTGATGCTACACAACACCAGCAGTGTACACCGCAAGATGCATGCACTGGACACTGTCCTCAGCATGGTGAACTGCAATGTCTGTGCAGTACCAGAGTCCTGATTCACGGCTCACAGGTGCAACCCATCACTGCCAGGTTATACCTCATACCATGCCTGTCGTCCCCTACACATGTAACACTGGACAGGGGGGTGGTATCCCAAGGCACCACAGATACACACACCTCCAGGTTGTTGGCACAGCACAAAGCATCAGGGCCTATTCATGTGCAGCTAACAGTGTGTCGGACGGCTGTCTGGTTCATAGCCTGGCACACACAACCCTCCCATACACAGGAAACCCACCTATCCTCCATAACAACACTGGCAATATGCAAGTCTCAAGAACTGTCTTTATATGGCTGGACTGCATCCAGCCAAACATTGTGCGTGAGCATTACTGTAGCTACAACACACTATTTATTTATTTTTATTTATTTATTTAAATTTGTTGACTGGGAGTGTCTGACTGGACGTGGGTCCATTTCCAGTGGAGGCCCGGGGAGGAAAGCTCCACAGTAAAATAAACAGACAGTAGTTGCATTGGATTACATAGCGATTAACAATTTAACATAGAAATTACTTACAACATATTTACAGATGAAGAACATAGTACATCAGTAGACAACTAGAATCTTTATCTGTGAAGTACATAACAGGCATTAACAAATGTAACAATGAGAAGTTCCTGCTGTATAATAAGTACTAGGCTTATGAGCATCTGAGCTTGCTATCATCAAGGTAGTTAGTGGAGGTGAAAGAAAGGTAGTAGTTGGATGGGGTGGATGATATTAGAGTGGGAGTTGCAAGGGCATAGCCAGCATGTTTTAGGTGCTTCTAATAAAGTTTTGAATTTGGTGCATGATGGTATGGAGGTAATTGTGGGTGGGAGTGAGTTCCATAATTTGGCTATGGCGCAAGAGAATAGTGCTTCACCAGCAGAGTTATTGGCTTTAGTGATCTGCAAGTGATTTTTGTTGCTGGATCTTAGTGGTCTGGTGGTGCGATAGGGTTGGAGTAGATTCTGGAGGGATGGGACATTTAGTGGATGGTTTACTAGTTTGTGGGTGAGTGAGAGTTGATACCACTGAAGGAGGTGAGGGAGTTCAAGCCAGCCCAGTTCAGCAAGTGAGAGACAGTGGTGACTACGGTAGGATGCCCCTGTGGCGAATTTGGCGATTTTGTTGTAGCAGGTCTCTAGCTTGTTTAGATCACATTGCCTTAGGTTGGTATATACTGGAGAGGCATAAAGTAGGGTGGAGATAAGGTGGGAATTTTCTATTGAAATCTTTGCTGCTTTGGTGAGAAATTGTTTATTTCTGTATAATGCTCCTAGTTTTTTGTGGACTTTTTTATGGTCATGGATATGTGAATGTCAAATTTTAGTTTATTGTCTATTTCCACTCCTAGCAATTTGGTGTGTTCAGTTGGGTATATAGTGGTGTTGTCTTTTGCTGTGATGTTAAAGTGAGAGTTGTTTTGAGTATGTTTGGTGGGTTGGAAGATGAGTAGTTTAGTTTTGTTTGGGTTGAGTATTAATTGGGCATCGGATAACCATGTTTCAACAGAGGAAAAGGCTTCCTGTGTGAATTTTTGCAGTTTGGGTAGGGACTGGGCTGAGCAGATGATGGTTGAGTCATCTGCGTATTGGATGAGTGTGCCATGTTTGGTGGCAGAGGCTAGATTATTGGTGTAAACAGAGAAAAGTAGGGGTCCAAGGATGGATCCTTGGGGAACCCCTATGGTGACAGGTAGTTGGGGAGATATGTCATTCTGCCATACAACGGATTGTTGGCGGTCAGATAGGTAACTCTGAAACCAGTTGGTGACTGATTGTGAGAAGGATAGGTTATTGAGGACAGAGATAAGTTGTTTGTGTGGGACCATGTCAAATGCTTTAGATAGGTCTAGGAAAGTAGCAGAGGAGAGATAGCCATTGTTTTTATGCTGAAGGATAGTGTTAGTAAAGGAGAGTAAGGCAGTGGTGGTGCTATGGTTTGGTCGGAAACCATGCTGAGTACTGGAAAGGAGGTTGTTAGTAAGAAGGTAGTCTGAGACCTGAGAGTGTATGCATCTCTAGTATTTTGGAGAGTGGAGAGAGAATAGCTATGGGGTGGTAATTGGTTAGTTCTGCGGAGGGTCCGCCTTTGTGGAGGGAATTATATGTGAGACTTTCCACAATGTCGGGACGTAACTTTCTGACAGAGATCGGTTAATCAAGATGGATACTGGGTAGGCCAGAGCATCAGCTGTGATTTGTAGGTATTCACTTGGGAGGTTGTCTGCTGCTAATTTGGTGGGTTTAAGTTTAGTTAAGAGTTTTTTTATGTTGGAGGTAGGTACAGGAGAAAAGAGAAGGCAGTGGGGAGATTACTAGTTGAAGGTGTGGGTTGGAGGGGAGGGGGGTTGTGTTGTTTAGCTAGTGATAGTATGGTTTGGGTGAAGTGTGTGTTGAATGAGGTAGCAATATTTTCTGAGGAGTGAGGGATGTTAGGAGGAGGGGTACTGACTTTACCTGGGTGGAGGATGGAGTTTATGGAGGACCAGAATTGTTTGGGGCTGTGTTGTGAGGAGTCTAGGGCAGACTGGTAGTATTGGAATTTGTCCTGTTTTATTAGCTTTTTGACTCTATTGCGTAGTTCTAGGAATGTTTGTCTAGCTGCGGGGGGTTTGGCTTTGTGCCAGTGCTCCCAGGCTTTATCCGTTTTTCATTTCTGACTTAGTGGTTTTCTGTAGCCATGGGGAGGGTTGTGCTTTGGTTCTGGAAAATCTTATGGGGGCATGGTAATTAAGGATGTTCAGGAAGGTAGTATTAAAAAATTCAACTGCGTCATCTAGACTGAGGTACTTTAAAGCATGCCAGTTACATTCTTTGAGGGATGAGATGAATGTGAATGGGTTAAAGTTTTATTTTTTACGTATTTGACGATAGATGACAGGTTTAGCTTGGTACAGGTATTTTATGAGTAGGACTGTTGGGGAGTGATCACTGAGGCTATCTGATAAGCAGCCTGTTATATATGACTGGGGTTCTTACTGACTAGTATCCAATCCAGGGTAGTGTGCTTGCTGGAGTTTTTATTTATCCTTGTTTGTGACTGGACTAGTTGGGTGAAGCCATGAAGGTGTACATGATGGGTTGGATCCATCCAACTACTACCTTTCTTTCACCTCCACTAACTACCTTGATGATAGCAAGCTCAGATGCTCATAAGCCTAGTACTTATTATACAGCAGGAACTTCTCATTGTTACATTTGTTAATGCCTGTTATGTACTTCACAGATAAAGATTCTAGTTGTCTACTGATGTACTATGTTCTTCTTCTGTAAATATGTTGAAGGGTTCCCAGCATGTGGTCACTGAATTGCAGTGGAATGACATGTTACCACTCCCACAACAGGTGGGAACATGCAGCACCTGTACATCGACTACATGTAGACTATATGGCCCAGACCAGATGTGTATCCCCTGCTGTAGGTATTTTACCATATACACCCACACTGTATAGACACATACCGCGTGCGGCCCCTGCACAGTAAGACACAGTCATATTGTTATGCATTGCAAATACCATTTATCCACTCGAGGCATGTGTCAGACATGGTAACTACTGCAGGTCACAGGTATTTATGTGTATGTGTCTCACACATACATCATGTGTGCATTGCCATTGCTGGTTTAGGCAATGGCATGCATTGTTATGCACAAAGACCCACACAAGGTCATAATGTGTGACACAACCACACGTGGCAGTTGTGGGTTACCAAAACATACCTATCTGTACTCTGACAATGGTAATAGACCCAGTAGCAGAGCGCACTATTGGCATTACTGGCCAACTAGCCCTGTTTGGCTGTGCTGATAGTGTGGTGACATCCCCTGTGTTTACTGGGGGAATATGCAGCATCTGGTGTATTGTCGTATTTGCCAAAAGGATCTGTTCTTTCACACTTGCATTTACACACACCTTACTAACCCCCCACACACACACTTGCCATTTGCAGGATTCATACCCCTCCCTAACTAAGTCACGACACATGAGAGAGATGCATTAGCGAAATGCACTATTCAGATTACTAGGAGGTTCCTCTTCTCTGGCTGTACTTATAGGGTGCTGACATCATCAGTGTTTTGAAAGGGTAATGTGCATCAGGTAGTGTGATCTCCTGATTGCCAAAACTAACATGTTTTTCATACAGAATTGCACACACACAAACTCCCCACATCCAAACACACACACTTGCCATTTACAGGTTTCAAACTCCTACCTAACTATGTTATGACACTTGAGAGTGACGCTGTAGCAGACTGCGCTATTTGGATTACTGGTAGGTGTCTCTTCTCCAGCTGTATGTATAGGGTGCTGACATCATCACTGTTTGGAAAGGGTAATGTGCATCATGTAGTGTGATCTCCTGATTGCAAAAAAGCACATGTTTTTCATACAGAATTGCACACACACAAACTCCCCACATCCAAACACACACACTTGCAGGTTTCAAACTCCTACCTAACTATATTATGACACTTGAGAGAGACGCATTAGCAGAGTGCGCTATTCGAATTACTGGGAGGTTTCTCTTCTCCTGCTGTACATATAGGGTGCTGACATCATCCGTGCTGAGATAGGGGAATGTGCATCCTGTAGAGTGCTTTCACAGTTGCCAAAAGGGACATCTCCCTTACACAGACTTGCACACACACTAACACCCCTCAACACACAGGGCAGTTGCAGGATTCAAACCCCTACCTAACTATGTTATGACACTCGCATTAGCAGAGCGCGCTATTTGAATTACTGGGAGGTTTCCCTTCTCCTGCTGTACTTATAGGGTGCTGACATCATCCGTGCTGAGATAGGGGAATGTGCATCCTGTAGAGTGCTTTCACAGTTGCCAAAAGGGACATCTCCCTCACACAGACTTGCACACACACACTAACCCCCCTCCACACACACTGGGCAGTTGCAGGATTCAAACCCCTACCTAACTATGTTATGACACTCGTGACAGATGCATTAGCAGAGCACGCTATTCAAATTACTGGGAGGTTTCCCTTCTCCTGCTGTACTTATAGGGTGCTGTCATCATCCGTGCTGAGATAGGGGAATGTGCATCCTGTAGAGTGCTTTCACAGTTGCCAAAAGGGACATCTTACTCACACAGACTTGCACACACATCAACCCCGCTCACCCACACACACACACACACACACACACACACACACACACACACTGAGCAATTGCATGGTTCGAACTCCTACCTACCTATATTATGACACTTGAGGGAGATGCATTAGCAGAGCACGCTACCGAATTACTGGGCATCTGGTCTGCACCTGCAGTATTTATAGGGTGCTGACATCTTTATTTCTACAGAGTTATGTACATCTAGTACTACCTGTCAGGTGGGGGATAGCATATATATGCATTTGCAGCCACCTACGTCAGGGTCAGATATGCACATCGCACTGGCAGGTTATGTTCTATACCATGCTTCGTGACCACAGGACCTGTAACACACAACACAACCAGTCCAGAACACCACACCCACATCCAGGACACACACTTAGCTTCACTGGGAACAGTGCCAGGATATGCAGGTGTTCACATACACCATTCCAGTTGTTAACATCAGGTACAGGCATATTGTGTGTGAGAACTACTCAGGCCTCTACCACTTTACCCTACAGCCACTACAATTTGTGGGTCCATGTGCTATGGCAGAACCACACACCACAGCCACATGGGGAATACATATTGCACCTGTCCATCTGCAACATGGGTACTCACTGTTCCACACCAGAGGTAGACCACCATTGTTGATATCTGACCATACCCACCTTTCCCTGGACATCCATATCCCATCCCACCCCCAGGCAAGGTTGTCACTGCACACAAACTGTATTTAGCACAAGCAGACTCTACACTTGTGAAGACTGGGGTGGCCGACTTCAAAGGACCCATGCTGGGGGACTATACTGGCCACTCAGCATAATCCTTGACAATTGCATTCTATGAGCATGTGTACGGTTTGCATTGATCATGCTATCCCACATATACCCATGACTGCTCCACAACAAGACACCTGTCAGGTGTACTCCAGCCATATATGAGCCGTCCAACAGACAGAGTGAGCTAATACATTGCAGAGCTGTAGCCCACAGAGGGAGGACATCTGTGAACAGTTCCGGCATGACACTTCATTCCCACATAATCATCACAACACAGTGTTGACAGTGGAATTGTCCAGGCAATGCAGAAAGGGCTCTCCTCAGTCTGTTATTGACGGCCACTTACTGTTAGGGATCCTCTGCAACCCTCTTCCAGCACACACCAACAACATGGCTGTGGCTTAGCACATTCAAACACTAGGATCTCCACTGTGCTCCTGCTTGACAGAGGCACAGCTCACTAGCCTCACACATTGCCTTATGTGACCTACTTTACAGTGGCACAGTAGCCTACTGTACTGGGGATGCAGATGCCAAGCACACTCTGGCTGAGCTGTCATTCCCTAGGGCAACAAGCCTAGTATTGACCTCTACACCCATATGTTCAATTGTCAGATGCACAATATTTGTTGTGCTGTTCTACTGTTTGCAGGTCTTTATTGCCATAGCATTCCCTGTTCCTATGACCAACTTGTGTATCTGTGGAAGATGTTTGCATATGATGGCGATCCACTATATCACTTATGTCTCTGTAGTCATTTACTGTGTGCACTGGGCAGATTGCTGTGTTGTGGTTGGTTCCTGGAATGACACGTACAAATACCAGATATGTGTGGCCAACTGCTAAACGGAGATATGGCCTAAGTGTGTGAGCATGCCCAGTTCAGCCTTTCCATGGCATGTTGTCTGACATATGCCTCATTTATCAAAGTGTGCGAGCATGCCCAGTGTGAGCTTTCCATATGTTGCACTCTGAAGTCCACCACATATTTGGGTGTGTGTGAACTTCAACAATATCTCACGCTTATGGTTGTGTGTTGGGTGTCATGTTGTGTACTAACTGGCCAACTGCTTCGTGTCTGCCACAACAGGGATTATACTGTGCCTGCAGGGATTGCATGGGATACTTTGCAGACAGTTGTCAACATACTTTCATAATGACCTAACACTGTAGTACCGTATAGTGTACTGGTTCAGTACTTTCACTGTGGTGGACAGTATCCTGGGCTTTAGTCCTATCACTGCTTGACATCTTCATAGTGTGCACAACAGACTGTGTAGGGGCCAGTTGTGCACATATGACCATGTTGCATTATGTTCAGATATGGACTACCTACACCAGGCTCGTCCAACATTGGTAGTGTATTCCACAACATAGGTGGACATTGGCAAACACTAGCGATGTTCCCTAGGCCATTTCTGATGCTAGTCACAGGGTGTGTTTGTCCTTCGACACACATTGTAACTGGAGTTTGCCATGACATATGTCATGGTTGGTATACTGTGCCTCCATCTACCTCTGACATAACAGTGATACCCAGGGTTTACCTACCATCTCCCATCCACTCATTGGGATTCCTCTTGAGGGGTGTCGATAGGTGACTCTCTGGCTATCCTGTACCGGGAGTCTACTCAAGAGTGGGGGTGCCTTCTGTGTTATGGATCATTCTGTACAGCTTGTCCTATGTATGTCAGTGCTGGGGTTCAGGTCTCTCATGTGCATAGCTCACTGCCATTCAGATTGTACAAGGTGCAGCATGTTCATTGATTCCAGGTTGGACATGGCTTCATACATCAGGCACAGCTTGCCTGTAGCTGGGCAGTATGGCAGTGTGTGGTGCTGCAGTTTGTTTACTCAGGCAACACATGGCATCTGTTCATGCTCTTTGCTACTCCTGGTGGGGTACTGTTGTGGACTTTACAGTTGATGGAGGTGTCTGCTGAGGTATATCCCACAGGGGCTATTGTAGTCAATTGTGACGCTGATGAAGGATGACTGCAGAGCCACAGTGACCTCTCCTTATCTACATCTGACAACCTTCATGATTGGGTGGGTATATGGTATGTTTCTGCGAACACTACAGCCACATGTTTGTCCAGTGCAGGATATCTATCACCTTGTGCCCCAGGTCTCTCATTACATGTTAGGTACGTAATGGGTTAGCACCTGTGTGGTAATTTGTGGGCACTTACTGTATATCCACGGTGGTTGTCTATCCACAGTTCTGCAATTAGCTTGCTGACATGGCTATGGCTCCAGTTGTCTGTTTGTAGGTGGCCCTTTTGTGGGTTGCTTGTGTCAGCTGGGGGTTGGATATGGTGGGCTGTTTGTACTCCTCTGCATACATGTTCAGTCACAGTCCTTCCATGTTGGCCTATACCTATGGGACATATATACAGAACGGGGGGGGGCCCAGGACCAAGCCTTGTGGGATGCCACTCATATCTGCTTTGTAGTCTGACATGGATGCAGCATGTCTGACCATGTCAGTTCTGTCCTCGGTCTGGTTTGCAACCCCTCGACTGACATAGGGGTATATATTTACGCTGGTGAACATATCCATACTGAATTCGTAGGGTATTGTCTAGAAGCATATGCACAGTCCAGCTACGCTGTGTGGACCACATTGCCCTCATCAATGACCTTAATGACTGCTTCAAATGGGTCATACATGTTTAGGGGCAGGATCTGCAGTTACGACAGCCACACTGTGTAGGGTCCAGTATCAGTAGGTCCATGATAGCTTTATGTCTGCGGTACATACTGATCCTTTCCATAGCTGTGCAGACCAAGCTTGTCAGGATCCTGGGGTGGTAGTTTGCAGTATCCATTCAGGCAACACCTTTGTTGTGAAGGACCACTGTTGTTGTACACTGCTCTTTGGGTACATATCCTGTGGTAAGGCTGACATTGGGCAGTAGTGTGATTTGGCATTCCATTATTCTTGGAGTCCATGTTGGCCTCAGCCCAGGACACCATCACATACCTTTGCTGCTGTGTGTTTTGCTTTGCAGATGATGGCTGTTACCTCAGCATCTGCAATGTCAGGGGACCAGCAGTCTGCTGGGATAGATATTTTGCATTCTGTGGGGGGGGAGTTGCACTGCACCTGTCAGGTCATATGTTGGCAATATGTGTGTGTGTTTGGTATGTTGTTTGTAATATCTGTGTGATTCGGAGCATATCTGTGGATTCCCAACATGGTTCCTACCATCAGTTAAGTAAGCCTTGTGATTCTCCTTAGTGTCCTGTACAATTTGTATCTTCATAGGTTCATGGGTTCATACTAGGCTATCCACCCTAGGGCATTAGTAAGCCAAGCCAGAGTGTGTGTGTCTTTGCCCTTGCTATGTGACTATTATGGCCATTTATGATTTTCTTTACTGTGCCTCTGTCTGGTCATGACACAGTGAAGACCCCCAGTATACATGTACGATCATCCATCCACTTGGCAATATTCCTGTTGAGGGGTGTCAGTGAGGGGCTCTGCCTAACATGGATTGGGATCCTGTTTCTGTGTGTGGGGAGCATCTGGGTTATGTATCTGTCCCTCCAGCACATCCTATTTCATTATGTGTTGAGGCTGACATCTGTCACTGTCACAGCTCCAATGGCTTTGATTTCCTGTGATGGAACATGTCCATTACTCCTGTGTTGGACATGGCCTTGTACAACAGACATACAATGCCTCTGTGTAGGCAGTCTGTGACTGCATTCAGCTGGGGTGTCTACAGCCAGGCAGCATATGACATATATTTGACACCCTTTATCCTCTTGGCGGGGTACCTTTGAGGTCTTCCGAACCGCTGCAGGTGTCATGTATGGTACATCCCATATGAGTCATTGTACTAGATTATGGGTGTGATAAGGGAACAGTACAGAGGCACAGTGACCTCTGTTGATGTAGATGTGACTCCTTTCATGATATGGTGTCCAATATCAACAATCTTCCTAGCCACATTGGCATTGTGTGTGTCACATGACAGATTACTGTCGACTTGTGTCCCTAGGTCCCTGATTACTCCTTGCATACATAATGGTTTACCACCTATGTGGTAATTTGTGAGTACCTTGTCTGGTATTTGGTGGGACATTCATACTGTCCAGTGTCTTCAGGATGTCTGGGTGGAGTTCTTGTGTGTGAGAGTGTGGTCTGTCGCATGCTACAGAATGTACAGCAGTTTTGACTACACTTAGATGCACATGGGTGGTCTCCGCTGCTTTGTGCATTGTCAGTTACCTGGCCATATGGATGTCTGTGCTGCATATGGATACTCCCCCTCCTTTGATGTTTTGGTCCAGGTGTTGGGGCCATAACGCATGATATGTGGTATAACCTGGTAGTGCTGGTGTGCTATCACTAGGCTTGCAGCAGGCTTCTGTCACTGCACAGACATCGATGTTCTCCATACTGGGAAGTGCCTCAGGGGCATGCATATTGCAGTTTACACATCTGGCATTGGTCAGCATTACCCTTATGTTTCTTACCACTTATGTTTTCTAGGGTGGTGGGTAGTCTTTTTGGCCTTGCCTACATACGGCTCTATGGAGGTGGCAAAGGCCTTATCCAGTATCCAGACGCACAGGGGTAACAGGTGCAAGCCATCCCTGGAACAGCAGCATGGCTTGTCATGCATGACATCTCAAGCAGACAGACATTAGACCCTCTTGGACTGACAGCTGTAACTGTGCCACCTGTTAAAGATGATCATTCTGTGTTTGAACTGTGGCATCATTCTTGGTGAGGGTTGGATGCTGCACACGGCCAGTGTCATACCGGCCAGGGGTACATACTCAGAGAGCTCATCCATGTCTCTTTTCATGTAGTCCAGGGAGGTACATCTCAGGTCATTCACACCAGCATGGACATTGAGTGCATCATATTTCTGCTTGCTTTGGGGTGACCTGTGTATTTGTGTTATGTGGCATATTGTGGCAGCCTACAGGCAGCTTACTGTACCCTTTCCCTTGTTCAGTCTGGTGAGTGGGACAGCAGTGTGTCTGCCTATACAGACACCTATTACAACTGTATCAGGCATGTTGTTTCTCCTTCTGGCCTGTGACTGTTTGGCACACCAGCTTTGTGTACTATGTGTTGCATGTGTTATGTTTGGAGGTTGTGGTTGCTTGAGATCTGCTTTGGATGCTTCTGTTGATGTGGTGTGTTTGTAATTAGGGCATCCGGGAATGTTTTTCTGTGTTTATGTGTTTGGTTTACAGTTGTGGTAGGTCTATGTGGGACTGGGTTTGTGGTGTATGTGGTTACCTTCTCCTCCTGACTAGTTTTGACAGTACTGAGTTGGGGGAGCTCAGCCTCCGGTTTGGATACATGGTTGCATCTATCACATATATTTGTATTTATTGGGGGGAGTTGTGGTTGTCTGTGTACTTGGGACAGGTGTCACATTGCCTCTGGATTCACAGATTCTACTTGTTGTGGCTGGCCTTAGTGGATTGTATGTGTGGACATATGTTATTGCCATACTACTGATCAGTGATTACTTCCCTTTTTATGTTTGCTCTATCATGTGGTAGCTTCCTCATTCTCTTGCATGGTTTGGTAATGGCTGGAGTCCAGCATGCCAGATGCCTGCGTGTATGGCATTGTGTCTTGTTGTTATTTGTGATTGCATACTCCAAGCATTCCTGGCTGTGTTCATGGAATGCCTGTATAACATGTTCTGCGGTGTGTCCCATATTCTGCACTTGCACAGGGCCTTTCGTGGATTCCACATCGGTTTGGAAGGGTGCAACCTATGCTTTACACATGTTTTTCACTGTAGGATTCTGGCCAGGGACTGGGGTCGGGATGTGTATATCCAGTGTGATTACTCTATGGTCTGGTCTTACCAGTGAGGGATACACTTCTCATCTTGCCATCCAGTACACATGTTGCTGATTATCACATCCAGTATGCTTACCCCTCTTGTGGGAGTGGTATGTTGTTCCTGGGCATTTTGGTTTATGGATTCTGGGAACTTTTCTCCGACTGTGTTGGTGCTAGTATAATTCTCCAGGTGTATGTCTGGGTATTTTCAGTCAAGCATTATAATGTGGTTTGGGGGGCTTGATATATTCATGTATTCCAACATAGGCCAGGTGCAGTTCCTGGTATTAGGACAGTAGTCTGCAGCAGGCTATATACTGGGAGGCAGTTTTAGCCATTGGTATTTGACCATGGCTATTCAATGCTGCTTCTTGTTGTGGTACCAACATGGGGGTGTGGTTATCCTTGACATTTATTGCTAGTCACCCTCCTTTTGTAGCTTGTTCCATGTTTTGCGGCTGTACAGCACAGTATGAGGTGTGACCTGGTAGTGTTAGGGTGCTGATGTGAGCCTTGACCCAGTTTTCTATTACAGGACTGATATCTACATTCTCCATACTGTGTGCGTTTACACTGCACACATCTTGCTGTTTAAACTTCTGGCATTGGGTAGCATTACATCTAGGTTCCTATCCTTTGTGGTACCTATGAAGGTGGGTTTGTGTTTTGAGACTTACCTATTCAGGGCATGCTGTGGGTACTGCCAGCCTTTTCCAGTATCCATGGGGCCTGGACTGATAGGTGCACGCCACCCCTAGCAGGTGGTGCATCATGTCATGCTCCGCATGTCTTCCCAGGCTGGAACACATTGGCTCCCCTTTGACTACCTGCATTACTTCAGCCAGTTATAGCTATTTATCATCCCATCGTCATTTTGTGGCTTCATGCTTGGTGAGGGTGGATGTTAGTCAGGGTCCTCAGGTGTGCATATAGTACATGGTGTTACATTACTTAACACATGGCATTCATGCCTCAGATGGTGCTGCAGGGCTGCCTCTGTCGGATGCGCATATTAAACTCCCTGTACATGTTTGTGAGCAGGTCATGTCATTTTAGGCATCCCTGTTATTATTTGAGTGAGTCGGAGGGGGTATCATTCCCAGGGTTCCTACTGAGCCAGTGTATGTGCTATGTGTTGCCTCTTTGCCAAGGCCAGGGCATACTGGGCATGCCTTATTCTGCCTACTGGGGCAGGCTCAGGTTGTTCCTCCTCCTCCGAGTCACGCTCTGCCTGTGATGGCCTTGGCAATGGTGGGTGGCTGTTTGGCCCAGCCCTATGCTGGTCCTGCTGCAGCTGTTTTCACAAGATCATATTATGTAGCATAGCACATACCATGACAATTTGGGTACATGTAGTTGGTATGTACTGCAAGGCTCCACCAGATGTGTCCAGACACCGGAACCGTGACTTGAGCAGCCCAAACACACGCTCTATTACATTACGTGTTTGTGCATGTGCCTCATTATGGCGTTCCTGTTCAGGTGTGTGTGCGTTTCTGATGGGTGTCAACAGCCACGGCTCCAAGGCATAACCTGCATCCCCCACTAGGTGCCCGTGTGGGATGTCCCCATTGGCAAATGTCTGGTACAGCTGCGTCAAATGCCAGATGTGGGAATCATGGTAACTCCCAGGGCAGCCAGCACACACATTCATTATTATGCCCTGGGCATCACACACGACCTGGCAGTTGATGGAGGGGAAGCCCTTGCGGTTAATGTAGGCCCTACCCCGCTCTCCGGCTGGTGCTTTGATGCGTATGTGCGTGCAGTCTATTGCACCCACTACCTCAGGGTATTCTGCTATTTGCTGGAAGAGACGCATATTGCTGGCCAATACCTCACGGGCATTGGGGAAATATACATGATCACCGACGTGCTGACATGGCATCCAGGAACTGGTGCAGTACCCTGGAGGCTGATGCCTGTGATATCCCCATCATATCACCAGTTGGTCTCTGGAAGGTACCTGTTGCTAGTATTCTTAGGCCAACACATACCTTGGTTTCCACTGGGATGGGTTCCCCTCTGTTGGTTCTGTGTGTGAGGCGTGGCCTGCACAGCTCAACTATTTGCTGCAGGAGGTCTCTGTCCACTCTATAGCGCTCTACTATCTCCAGCTCATGTAACCCGTGGTAGGTGACCCTGGGCCTGTACACTCTTCTCCGTCTCCTCACTGTGGGTTGTCTGGCACCATCTGCATTGTCACCACCCTCAGCAAGTCGCCTATGTCTCATTATGACAGCTATGGCAGCCCCTAACATTTCTGCTCTGAATGAAGCTTTTTCAGTTTTCACTTCTAATAGCTTACTCCTGTCTTGCAGTGGCTCTTGAGAGAAACATCCTGCACTGCTGTTTGCAGTGTTTTAAGTGCTGGGCTGGGCTACTATTCTGCCTGTGTAATTGCCTGCTTCTAATTGTTTTCACCTGCTAGCTCCAGCAGTATTCCCTGCTAGCTTCCTACTAATTCTGTTGCTTCCTTTTTCCTTTCTGTTTCCTCAGGGGGGAGCAGCGTGCATACCAGCAGAAACACGCTCACAGTGGCTTACACGCACGCACACATGCTTACACGGTTTACAATCGTCTTATTTGGGTTAACACACGCGCACACCAGCGCAAACAGTGTTACAGGTCTGCCAACAGGCTCCTACATGCTCAGTCTACCCTACACGCGCGCACACCAGCGCAGTGTTAAAGATCTACCAACACGCTCCCACATGCTCAGTCTGCCTTACACGCACGCACACTGCCCTACTCGCGCTTCATGGCGTGCACACGTGCGCATGCACGGCCAGCAAGAAATTTTAGTTTAAGTAATAGTGTACACCTTCCATTTCTTGACTTTCCCATGCTTATCTTGTGGCACTCCTCTTTCCCTGATCTGTGTATAAGTAACAGTGTACACCTTCCATTTCTTGACTTTCCCATGCTTATCTTGCGGCACTCCTCTTTCCATGATCTGTGTATAAGTAACAGTGTACACCTTCCATTTCTTGACTTTCCCATGCTTATCTTGCGGCACTCCTCTTTCCCTGATCTGTGTATAAGTAACAGTGTACACCTTCCATTTCTTGACTTTCCCATGCTTATCTTGTGGCACTCCTCTTTCCCTGATCTGTGTATAAGTAACAGTGTACACCTTCCATTCCTTGACTTTCCCATGTGTATCGTGTGGCACTCCTCTTTTCCTGATCTGTGTATAAGTAACAGTGTACACCTTCCATTTCTTGACTTTCCCATGCTTATCTTGCGGCACTCCTCTTTCCCTGATCTGTGTATAAGCAACAGTGTACACCTTCCATTTCTTGACTTTCCCATGCTTATCTTGCGGCACTCCTCTTTCCCTGATCTGTGTATAAGTAACAGTGTACACCTTCCATTTCTTGACTTTCCCATGCTTATCTTGCGGCACTCCTCTTTCCCTGATCTGTGTATAAGTAACAGTGTACACCTTCCATTTCTTGACTTTCCCATGCTTATCTTGCGGCACTCCTCTTCCCTGATCTGTGTATAAGTAACAGTGTACACCTTCCATTTCGTGACTTTCCCATGCTTATCTTGTGGCACTCCTCTTTCCCTGATCTGTGTATAAGTAACAGTGTACACCTTCCATTTCTTGACTTTCCCATGCTTATCTTGCGGCACTTCTTTCCCTGATCTGTGTATAAGTAACAGTGTACACCTTCCATTTCGTGACTTTCCCATGCTTATCTTGCGGCACTCCTCTTTCCCTGATCTGTGTATAAGTAACAGTGCACACCTTCCATTTCTTGACTTTCCCATGCTTATCTTGCGGCACTCCTCTTTCCCTGATCTGTGTATAAGCAACAGTGTACACCTTCCATTTCTTGACTTTCCCATGCTTATCTTGCAGCACTCCTCTTTCCATGATCTGTGTATAAGTAACAGTGTACACCTTCCATTTCTTGACTTTCCCATGCTTATCTTGCGGCACTCCTCTTTCCCTGATCTGTGTATAAGTAACAGTGTACACCTTCCATTTCTTGACTTTCCCATGCTTATCTTGCGGCACTCCTCTTTCCCTGATCTGTGTATAAGTAACAGTGTACACCTTCCATTTCTTGACTTTCCCATGCTTATCTTGCGGCACTCCTCTTTCCATGATCTGTGTCTGACATCTGTCATGTTACACTGACGTCCAATGAACTGCATTTCTTTCTACCATTCTCCCCTGTGATGTCACCTATCTCCTACTCTATTCCTCCCCCTTATGTATCTCTTACACTACTCAGACTGTGCTCATTTGCTATGTGACTGTGAGATTCAGTATCCTAAGCCTCATTTACATGAGATTGCCTACTAATGCTTAGTTACATGTCTTACACTCAGCTTCCCCCCTTAGCAACCACTACACAGTGGCCATGTTGTTTTTGGTCTGCTGGTCCCTGCATTGTCATTCCATGTATTGCATAAAACCCACATTTGTGGGTTTATAACCTTCATTTTTATGTTTTATACAGCACAGCCCATTTGTGCAGGGCTGCGCTGGGTTTAAACATCGGCGATCGCCGAAAAAAAAAAATTATATTTTTATTATTTTTGCATCGGGTTACCTTGCCAATGGCCACATATTTGGCCATTGGCATGCTGCCTGACACATATGCACCCTTTATTTGGAGCTGACATGGCTCTAGAATTTTGCAGAAACGTACTCAGTTGTCAACTGAGTACATTTCTGCAGCTTAAACATCTCTTACACGGGCTGGTTTCTGCTTCGTGGATTGCTAATATACCTCATTTGCATACCTTTCGGCTGCAAGTGAGGTATTTAGCATGTCCACGCCCAGTCCGTGTAAGAGACGTTTTAGCTGGTCTCTTACACGGAGTGTAGGGCTGTTCCTGGATAGCGAGGCTTGCATGGAGTGTTACACGTCTCTTACACTCCGTGCAAGCCTTCGTGAATCCTGCCCACAGCTTCCACAGGACCTGATAGTATCCCAAGCTGTATTCTGTACCATCTCCACCAAGATCTAGCTTTGCCATTGAGCACCCTATTCAACCACAGCCTAAGTACAGGCTTCATTCTAGCAGAGTGGAGCACTGCCATTGTCATCCCTTTGTACAAAGGTGGTGCCACTACTGACCCTGGAAACTATTACCCCATTAGCTTGACAAGTCTGATCTGTACAGCGATGGGGCATATTATTATGGAGCTCATAAACAAGGACATAGGCAATCTCCAAGCATTTGACCCCACCCAGTTCGGACTTGTCAAGATAGATCTTGCCTGTTGAACCTGGTTGACTTCTCTGAGACTGTCACCAAGAATCTGGATGAGGGAAAGTCAGTACACACAGCTTACCTTGACTTGGCCAAGGCCTTTGATACAATCCCCCACTCGGGCATAATCAAAAAGCTAACACAACGTGGCGTAAATCCTTATCTCATCAAGTGGGTGGCCAACTGGCTCACTGATAAGACCCACCAGGTCAAAACAGGCACCTCCACCTCCGACAGCAGACTTGTCACTATTGGTGTTCCCCAGGATCTGTCCTGGGACCCCTACTGTTTGGCATCTACTTCTCAGAGGTCCAGGCAAAGACAAAAGGCCTGTGGCTGACCAAGTTTGCAGACGACTGTAAGTTGAGTGCTGTTATTGACTCCCCAAATGATGTTGACATACTGCAAGAGGGTCTCACAGCAACAAATGACAGGTGTCAAAGTCACGGCCTTAAGTTAAATGCAAAAAAATGTATTTCATACCATTCAGCGAAAACATGGCTCCTACTGATTACCACATTAATGGCAATCCCCTAAGCACACAACTTGTGGTGAGAGATCTGGGTACTCAGGTTGACAACAATCTCACATTCTATTATCATGTGGTGGCAGTAGTCAGGAAAGCCTTCTACTTGGTTCATCTCATAAGTAAAGGGATTGCATCCAAAAAAAGAGGAGACTCACCACTAACTCCCCTAACAACACACACCACTGTATTGCTTTAAAGTCTCTACAATGGCTGGAACTTCCACAACTACTACATCTCAACCAATTCCACATGCTACACTCTATGCTCTATAAACCTTCCTGCTGTCCATCTCTATCTCCCCTAGTCTCTATCTACACCACATCCCGACCCCTCCACACTTCTAATCAACAGTTGCTTGATATTTACCACCCAAATAAGTCAATAGGCAAACTACTCCACAAATACTCTGTAGCCCATGCTTGGAACAATCTTCCCCTTGACATACGCTCAATTTCTCACACCTCACTGTTTGAAAACAAACTAAAAACACATTTACTCTATTCCAGAACCTGCCCCTGCCACAACCCTACTTAGCTTCCTCCTCCCCACTCATTTCTCTCACAGTTGATCTTACTTACACTCTGTACTCTCCCCTCTCAAGTACAGTAGCATAGAAGTACCCTGAAGAAAAAAAAAAGTGTTTACAATTTTTGTTTTCACTATAAGTATTATGCTTACTTATTTTGTTTATATTTTTTCCTACTGTAATAATATAGTGTTTTTATTTGTTTCCTACTGTTATGATATATTGTACTGGAGCTTTATATTGTACTATTTGGAGCTTTCTCCTCGGGTCTCCACTGAAAATGGGCCGGTTAACAAATGTCAATAAATAAAATAAATAAAGATTATTACCTCTCTGTACTCCTCCCTCATTAGCCTATAACTGAGTACAATGCCCCGTTTGGTATGTACTCGCCAAACACCTGCACCAACTGGAAAGGCCACAGAAATACCTCATAAAGAGAATCCATGGCCTCCAACACCAGTCCTATGTGGACAGGCTCCAATCACTATCATTTTACTCGGTATCGTACAGATTGCTCAGAAATTATCTGTGTCCTACAAGACAATTTCTGGTCCTGCCCTAATAAAGATGCTCCACATCTGTAAATCTAACTCCTTGTGCATTACCTGCTCGAAAGGCTTAAATCTAATATGCGACATCAACAAAACCTGCTGGAGAGATAGGTCTGTCTCCCAGAGGCTCTCCTGTATCTGGAATAGACTTCCCATACACATCACTTCAAGCACAACTTTGATGAGTGGATGGGAAACCACAAATGTGTCCCAGGGGTTCCACCTGTGTCCCTAATTGACATGAGCAATGGGTGCTGACTGAGGTTTCTTTTTTTTGGGGATAAACTATTGGCTAGGCTTGTAAGGGCCTCAGGGCAATTAGCCTAGTAACCTCCTATGATTCAATATCATTTGATGAAGCCAGCTTGTAATGACACATCATCTACATACAACAACTTTGTTGATATATCTCTTCCAACCAGTTTGCTAACATAAGATAATGCAAGGAAAACACAATTTAACCCTTTCCTCAAACTTCAGTGGGACAGCTAACCTCAATGTTCAATAAATTAACACAGAATTGTAAATGTTAAATAACCTTCCATCAGTTACATCACTAGACAATAGCAATACCTTTAAAAACTTAAATCCATATAAGCAAGGCAAACACCATCAGAAGCACTAGATCAAAATACCTGAACTTTCTCTGCAACAAAAATAGAACCTGCTGGAAGGACCACTATGTGTCTCAAATGATCCCTGTGCTGTGGAATAAGTTCCCCATCTATGTGAATCAGAGTTCATCCCTGACCATATTCAAAAGAAACCTTGATCACTAGATGGTAAATTGCAAATTCACCCCTGGCATGGCCCTAATATCACTGATGGACAGAGGTCTACAGTAAGTAAATTAATACCCAACATACCCCAACACACAAATAACCCTTAGCTACCTCCTTACTAACCTACCCCTCCATATAAGCATCCAAGGAACTATGAGACAAAACCTTAGTTGGGTTGCATGGCTAGGCTTGTAAAGACCCTGGCAGTTGTTAGCCTAGTATGAGCCTATGACAACTGATCAGATATGAGCAATAAGTAACAGTTACCAACTAACGAGCATGCTTCTTCTGGTGCATGCCAACTAACGAGCATGCTTCTTCTTGTGCATGCCAACTAACGAGCAAGCTTCTTTTGGTGCATGCCACCTAACGAGCATGCTTCTTCTGGTGCATGCCAACTAACGAGCATGCTTCTTCTGGTGCATGCCAACTAACGAGCATGCTTCTTCTGGTGCATGCCAACTAACGAGCATGCTTCTTCTTGTGCATGCCAACTAACGAGCAAGCTTCTTCTTGTGCATGCCAACTAACGAGCATGCTTCTTCTGGTGCATGCCAACTAACGGGCATGCTTCTTCTGGTGCATGCCAACTAATGAGCATGCTTCTTCTGGTGCACACCTTTTTGTTGTGCAATGGATGGGAATGTGTAACAGGGTTGACTAGTGCTTGTTTATATCATAAGTTTTTCATTTGTTTGTCTGTTGTGGTGCTACCATACAGCTAGTGGCCTGCCTGGTCAAAATTTCATGTGTCTGCTCTTTGTGGTTAGTGTACCCATTTACAATGTCCAGTCACTATCAACTTTGCATTATCCAGGAACTGAGAGTTCGCATTAAGGCAAGCATTTGGTTGTGGTTTTAATACTCATTCTATTGTGCTATAGTAAATCATTTTTCCTCACTGACAATCATATGCATAAATTAGGGGAACAGCATTGTTTGCTTCTATTCACTAATAAACACTATCTTTGTAATTAAAAGGTATGGAAGCAGTTGTTCTCTGTTTACTTGCATTATAGGCAGATTAATAAAGTACGGTATGATGACTGGGAGCGTTGTGCCAGTTTGTGGGATTTAGGATGGTTTCTCAATTTAGAGTGACCTTGGTAAGATTCCTGTTGAAGAGAGTCAGTGAGGGGCTCTGCCTAACATGGAGTGGGATTCCGTTCCAGGGTGTAGGGAGCCTCTGGGTTATGTATCTGTCCCTCCAGCACATTTCCTTTCATTGTGCAGCGATTGGTAACCAGACATTGGGGAGATCTTTCATTTAAGATGTTTTGCATTGTACAGATCAACAAGGTCAGAAGTACCTGTCAGTCCTTTATTGTACTTTGTTACGGTATTTGTAAAGGTGTACACAGTTGTTGGGGTGTAGTAGCTTGCCTAAAATTGTGTCATTATGGGGATTGGATGATCCATTGTTTTCATCTAATTCTACATATGGGGTTAAGGATATGACCTCAACATAGACTGAAAAACTTTTATGGTACCATGGCTCTTGACTCTTCCGTTACCCATAGTTCCCTCCACTCCCTTCTCTGATTTTGTTTTTCATCTGAAGCTGTTAGATGTATGTATGAGGGCTTCTCTTTGGATTTCGATACCCTTTTCTGTTGCATTGCAATTTTTCCTGGAGTCTAGTCAAGGCTGTTTAGTGCCAAAAAAGACAGAAGATCTAAGACCAATTTTGGTTCTAAGTTTTCTCAATTTGTAAAACAGACAACATTCTGGATGGTATCATCACATTTGATCAGCAAATACCATCTTCTGAGGAAGGATAATTGGATGTTCTCTACAGATCTCAGATGCTTACTATCATGTGAAAATTGAGAAGTGATCCAGATTTCTCAGTCTTCTGCTGGCAGCCATTCATTATTAATTCAGAGCCCTATCTTTCAGTTTCACCACAGCCCCCAGAGTGTTCAAGATAATAGCAGTGGTAGTGCCTACAACTGCTTGGGATCCAAGTTTTTCCTTATCTGGACTTAATAGTCCTGCTTCTGACTGCCACCTCAGAGCATCTTGAACACCACCTGGAGCTGGTGCTTTAACTGTTGCTGGATTTAGGGATTATAGTAAACCACCCACAAAAGCAGTTACAACCTGCACAGCAAACAGAATTTATAGGATGCCACATCAACACTTCTTTGAAGACTGTAAGCATCCCACAGTGTAGGATCTATTCGCTTTGTCTAATGCTGATGCAAGTTCATCATCAGTCTCCCTCAGCAAGACTTATACTCAGTCTTCTGAGCCTTATGGCTTCTTTGATCCTGATGGTTCTAATTGCGCGATGTCACATGAGTGTTTTAGTAGACCCCAGCAGTTCAGTGGTCACAATGCTCATACTCTGTACCAAGCTATGAATCACACAAACCTGCAAACATATGGCACAGTGGATAACCTATTTGTTGGATGCCATTTTCATCCAGATTCACCAGCAGTAGTAATGACCATGGATGCCTCCTTTCAAGCGTAGGGGGGGGGGTCCAAGGGTACCTGGTCACAAACAAGAGGCCAAACTTTACATCTTGGAGATGAGGTGGTCCTCCTAGCATTGCAGGCTTTTCAGGATGCCCTCACCAAGGGTGTGATCTGCATACAGATGGACAATATGGTGGTAGTATGGTACCTCAACAAACAAAGAGGTACCCACTATTATCCTTCATGCTGACAGTCCGTTGAGAGTTTGGCAATGGGCAGTGTCTTCACAATGCTTCTCACAGCAGCGCACACTCATGGGTCAACCAACACTATTATCCTTCATGCTGACAGTCCGTTGAGAGTTTGGCAATGGGCAGTGTCTTCACAATGCTTCTCAGAGCAGCGCACACTCATGGGTCAACCAACACTATTATCCTTCATGCTGACAGTCCGTTGAAAGTTTGGCAATGGGCCGTGTCTTCACAATGCTTCTCACAGCAGCGCACACTCATGGGTCAACCAACACTATTATCCTTTATGTTGACAGTCCATTGAGAGTTTGGCAATGGGCAGTGTCTTCACAATGCTTCTCACAGCAGCACATACTCATGGGTCAACCAATGTGCTATACTGGCTCACTCATGGGTGGTCTCAATCCAACAGTGACAACAATGATTTTCAGACAGTGGGGTCAACCATGCTACAACCTCTCTGCCTCCTATCTGAACAACAAATGCAGTAGTTATTTTGACCACAGAGGTTTTTCACCAAGAATATTTAGGGTCTCCAAAACATGACCTACATAGAAAGACTGAAAGCTACTGAGAAGTAACTTGTGCCTGGCCTACAGAGCATTCTGTGATGTTGCCTTAATGAAAATTCTGTACGTCCACAAATCAAAAGAAACAGTCACTCATTCCAGAGATCTCAATCTAGCCTGTGGCATCAAGAGAACATGACAGATAGACTGATATGTCTCCCAGAGATTGCAGCTCCTCTGGAATAAACTCCAAATTCACATGAAGCAGAGGTTCTCAATTACCCTATTTGAGTGTAACCTAGACAATTGGATAGAATAACTTAAATTCACCCCAGGGGTGGCACCTGCATCCCTTATGGAAAGGGGCAGCTGGTGCTGATCGTAGACTCTCCCTGCAAATAAAGACCATCTAACCATTGTCAAGTAGGGAACATGGGTAACGTATTGTGTGCTAGCACTTTAATTTGCACTCCATAAGCTTTTATGTCTTGTTTTTATTGGTTGTTATGTGACTTATGAGCCTATTTAAAATGTTTTGTTAAACCAGTTTAGTGTTAGTCTGATGAAGCGGGAGTTGTCCGCGAAAGCGCTGACTTTCTCTGTGTTCTATTATATTAAACTGACTTTTGTTAACGTACCTGATGTGTGCTACCAACGCTTTTTTTCTTTGGATATTTACAATTTTACATTGTTGGCTGCAGGATCCAGGTGAAGATTTTTACTCTTGTGTAACATGGGTAAAATATGGCTAGGCTTGCAAATGCCCCAGAGCCAGTAGGCTAGTAACCTCCTATGAACCTATGAACAAAACAAGTAGCATTAGTGCAATACTATTTACATGTAAGGCTGGGAAAGATTAAAATTGTTACTTTAGAGCAGTTTAAGGAAGCACACACATTTAGTCAGCTGAAAAATAAAGGAAACAATTTGCTATGCTCAGTTCTACACTGTACAAGAGTCTCAATGAACTAAAAAGCCACGTTTTCAAACAAGTACTTTCTGAAGCAACAAGGGGATTTTCACACCAGTTCAATGGATTTCATTACCTGCTTGGATGACAAGTAGGTGGGTTTTGATTAGCTGTTGCAGAGTGGTACCAGCATTTGCACTTTGCATTTACAGTAACACATAACACTCAACAAATCTTACATATGCATGCAGCTGAAATCTGTGTGGATAAGCATCCATTCTCAGATGTACACACTCTTTAATTCAAGGAAGCAGGTGCTTAATGCAGATTATACAATGACTGGCCATTAACAATCCAAAAGGAACACTCTGACTGGTCAGCCCAATCCACGTGCCTGTTGTAAACTGACCATATACCAACAGAAAAAAATCCAGCTGCTAAAATATCATCAGGCATCCAAACTTTCTTATTTGTATATAAAAAGCAAAATCCAAGAACCAAACCCTTAAAATTAACAATCTTCTAGACGCAGATGGAGTTCATAAGCTACTAAGTCAGCTATGATGGTTGTCATTACCCACATCCAGCCATCTAATCACCCTACCCCCCACCACACGTGCCCACATAAAAACTCTATAGAAGAAATCTAGCATAAATAAAGTTTTTGACTGAGTAAACCAAAGCAGTAGTGGAAGCAAGAATTAGCTAAAAGTTTGCAAACAATGAGTCAGAAAGACATTGGTCCACTATTAAAATGTAAAAATATCACCTCACACAGAGTTCTATGACAAATGCTGTGACAGTATATTCCTTTCATCAGATCTTCTCTATTTAAATATACAGTATGTAGCTGGCATGCCAAGACACAGAACGCATATTTACATTTTAAATTACTCATTCCCTTGCAACATACAAAAAACTAATTTTACAGTAAGTAATTGGAATTGTTTGATAAAGGCATACTCATTCATCTGCTGATATCCAGTTGTATAAACATCAGATCTGTAATTTCAGAGCTATCTGTTTCAGTTTACTATGACCTTGACTCACGCATGCTGATTTGAATATTGTGGTGCTGCCAATACCTTACCATAACTCAAAGCAGGAGGAAGGTCTCTAAAACAGAATTATATTCCACAAAATGTATTTCTTTATTTTTACATTTGTTAAACAGGTTAATCCGACTAGGCCCAGAGAGCCCTTTTTCAGTGGAGACCTGAGGAGAAAAGCTGCAGGAAAGTACTTAAAAAACAAGAAAAAACCTAACAATTCAAGTTCCTGATTTAAAGTCTGTAAGTTAGTGATGCTACCTGTAGCACCATTTTCAAATGGGACTCGATGCCTATAAGACTGCTTGTGTGCTCACTGCTTGATCAATTCTCTTTATTTTCGGGTGCCTCCCCTAGGCTTAATAGAATCTCCAGGCTATCTAAACTAGCCCACAGAAAAGAAAGCCCTGGACTGACAAACAATTGCATTCAGTCAAGCCTGTTCATACTAAAAAAGCCACTTTTTCAGTAAGATTTTAAATATTTAAAGGCTCCTGCATAGTGTCTATTATATCAGCTATGTACTCCTTCAATTACCTGCAGAGGGCACACCAGCAGTCTCCCCCGGATGTACTCCTGTACCTGCTTTCCCCTTAGTGAATGTGTAATTTTTACTAGATAGGATTGCCACTAGGCGACAGTATTTACCTTACAAATTGTAGCAATCCCATTCCATTCCCATTCACTGAGAAGAAAATGTAAAAGGAAACATAATAGCTCAAGGGACCTGGCACTGTTCCCATTATTCCTTTATCTAATTGTTAGTTCCCAAATTGTGTTCCTAACTGCGACCATATTCTATTTTAGAAAATACTTACCTTTAGATTTTCCAGTTGCCCCACATGCAAAAGAAAAAAAGTACAACTATGCCACTGACTGATTCCTGATTTTTTACTCCTTCTGGGTTCTTCCAGCTGCCCTCACTTTCTGTCTACCTCCTGCCTACCTCCACTCAACCCTCTTCCCCCTCCCCCTCTCACCTTACTTCCTGACCTAAAGTCTATAAGTTAGTGATGCTACCTGTGGCATCATTTTCAAATGTGACTCTCTGCCCGTAAGACTGCTTGTGTGCTCACTGGTGAGTTTTTGGCCTAATTGCTCATTTGTGCTGTTCTACTGTGTCATTATATACTGTATTTAAACATTTTAGTTCATTTGTGCTGCTCTACTTTTTATTTATTTAACATTTGTTGACCGGGAAAGTCCGACTAGGTTCCACAGATCCTGTTTTCAGTGGAGGCCCAGGGAGAAATGCTCCAGAAGCATGTCTTTAGAATGTGGGAGGAAACCGGAGTACCCAGAGGAAACCCACGCGAACACAAGGAGAACATGCAAACTGCGCACAGAAGGCACCCCAGCCAAGAATCGAACCAGAGAACCTCTTGCTGTGAGGCAACAGCGTTAACCGCTGCACCACTGCGCGCTACTTTGTCATTAAATACTGGGCAGGGTTCATGACGGCTTGCACGGAGTCTAAGAGTAGTGTAAGACTCCATGCAGCCCTCGCGATCCAGGAACAGCCCAAAATTCCGTGTAAGAGACCAGCTAAAATCTCTTACACGGAGTGGGCGTGGATATGCTAATCACCTCACTTACAGCCGAAAGGCATGCAAATGAGGTAGATTAGCGATCCACAAAGCCCAAACCAGCCCGTGTAAGAGCTGTTTTAGCTGCAGAAATGTACTCAGTTGACAACTGAGTACGTTTCTGCAAATAACACAATGGAGCCATGTCAGCTCCAAATAAAGGGTGCATATGTGTCAGGCAGCATGCCAATGGCCAAATATGTGGCCATTGGCAAGGTACCCCAATGCAAATATGAGAAATAAATATTTTTTTGTTTAAACGCAGAGCAGCCCCGTGCAAATGGGCTGTGCTATATAAAATATAAAAATGAAGGTTATAAACCCACAAATGTGGGTTTTATGCAATACATGGATTTACAATGCAGGGACCAGCAGACCAAAAACAACATTGCCACCGTTTAGTGGTTGCTAAGGGGGGAAGCTGAGTCTAAGACATGTAACTAAGCATTAGTAGGCAATCTGATGTAAATGAGTGTTAGGATACTGAATTCCACTGTCACATAGCAAATGAGCACATTCTGAGTAGTGTAAGAGTTACATAAGGGGGAGGAACAGAGTAGGAGATAGGTGACATCACAGGGGGAATGGCAGAAAGAAATGCAGTTCATTGGAGGTCAGTGTTACATGCTAGATGACAGACACATATCATGGAAAGAGGAGTGCCGCAAGATAAGCATGGGAAAGTCAAGAAATGGAAGGTGTACACTGTTACTTATACACAGATCAGGGAAAGAGGAGTGCCGCAAGATAAGCATGGGAAAGTCAAGAAATGGAAGGTGTACACTGTTACTTATACACAGATCAGGGAAAGAGGAGTGCCACAAGATAAGCATGGGAAAGTCAAGAAATGGAAGGTGTACACTGTTACTTATACACAGATCAGGGAAAGAGGAGTGCAAGATAAGCATGGGAAAGTCAAGAAATGGAAGGTGTACACTGTTACTTATACACAGATCAGGGAAAGAGGAGTGCCGCATGATAAGCATGGGAAAGTCAAGAAATGGAAGGTGTACACTGTTACTTATACACAGATCAGGGAAAGAGGAGTGCCGCAAGATAAGCATGGGAAAGTCAAGAAATGGAAGGTGTACACTGTTACTTATACACCAATCAGGGAAAGAGGAGTGCCGCAAAATAAGCATGGGAAAGTCAAGAAATGGAAGGTGTACACTGTTACTTATACACAGATCAGAGAATGAGGAGTGCCACAAGATAAGCATGGGAAAGTCAAGAAATGGAAGGTGTACACTGTTACTTATACACAGATCAGGGAAAGAGGAGTGCCGCAAGATAAGCATGGGAAAGTCAAGAAATGGAAGGTGTACACTGTTACTTATACACAGATCAGGGAAAGAGGAGTGCCGCAAGATAAGCATGGGAAAGTCAAGAAATGGAAGGTGTACACTGTTACTTATACACAGATCAGGGAAAGAGGAGTGCCACAAGATAAGCATGGGAAAGTCAAGAAATGGAAGATGTAGACTGTTACTTATACACAGATCAGGGAAAGAGGAGTGCCGCAAGATAAGCATGGGAAAGTCAAGAAATGGAAGGTGTACATTGTTACTTATACACAGATCAGGGAAAGAGGAGTGCCACAAGATAAGCATGGGAAAGTCAAGAAATGGAAGGTGTACACTGTTACTTATACACAGATCAGGGAAAGAGGAGTGCCGCAAGATAAGCATGGGAAAGTCAAGAAATGGAAGGTGTACACTGTTACTTATACACAGATCAGAGAATGAGGAGTGCCACAAGATAAGCATGGGAAAGTCAAGAAATGGAAGGTGTACACTGTTACTTATACACAGATCAGGGAAAGAGGAGTGCCGCAAGATAAGCATGGGAAAGTCAAGAAATGGAAGGTGTACACTGTTACTTATACACAGATCAGGGAAAGAGGAGTGCTGCAAGATAAGCATGGGAAAGTCAAGAAATGGAAGGTGTACACTGTTACTTATACACAGATCAGGGAAAGAGGAGTGCCACAAGATAAGCATGGGAAAGTCAAGAAATGGAAGGTGTACACTGTTACTTATACACAGATCAGGAAAGAGGAGTGCCACAAGATAAGCATGGGAAAGTCAAGAAATGGAAGGTGTACACTGTTACTTATACACAGATCAGGGAAAGAGGAGTGCCGCAAGATAAGCATGGGAAAGTCAAGAAATGGAAGGTGTACACTGTTACTTATACACAGATCAGGGAAAGAGGAGTGCCACAAGATAAGCATGGGAAAGTCAAGAAATGGAAGGTGTACACTGTTACTTATACACAGATCATGGAAAGAGGAGTGCCGCAAGATAAGCATGGGAAAGTCAAGAAATGGAAGGTGTACACTGTTACTTATATACAGATCAGGGAAAGAGGAGTGCCACAAGATAAGCATGGGAAATTCAAGAAATGGAAGGTGTACACTGTTACTTATACACAGATCAGGGAAAGAGGAGTGCCACAAGATAAGCATGGGAAATTCAAGAAATGGAAGGTGTACACTGTTACTTATACACAGATCAGGGAAAGAGGAGTGCCACAAGATAAGCATGGGAAAGTCAAGAAATGGAAGGTGTACACTGTTACTTACACACAGATCAGGGAAAGAGGAGTGCCGCAAGATAAGAATGGGAAAGTCAAGAAATGGAAGGTGTACACTGTTACTTATACACAGATCAGGGAAAGAGGAGTGCCGCAAGATAAGCATGGGAAAGTCAAGAAATGGAAGGTGTACACTGTTACTTATACAACAGATCAGGGAAAGAGGAGTGCCGCAAGATAAGCATGGGAAAGTCAAGAAATGGAAGGTGTACACTATTACTTACACCAAAGTTTCTTGCTGGGCGTGCAACCTGAATAAGAAGATTCTAAACTGTGTAAGCCTGTGTGCGTGCGTGTAAGCCACTGTGAGCGTGTTTCTGCTGGTATGCGCATTGCTCCCCCCTGAGGAAACAGAAAGGAAAAAGGAAGCAACAGAATTAGTAGGAAGCTAGCAGGGAATACTGCTGGAGCTAGCAGGTGAAAACAATTAGAAGCAGGCAATTACACAGGCAGAATAGTAGCTCAGCCCAGCACTTAAAACACTGCAAACAGCAGTGCAGGATGTTTCTCTCAAGAGACACTACAAGACAGGAGTAAGCTATTAGAAGTGAAAACTGAAAAAGCTGAACTCAGAGCAGAAATGCTAAGGGCTGCCATAGCTGTCATAAGGAGACATAGGCTACTTGCTGAGGGTGGTGACAATGCAAATGGTGCCAGACAACCCACAGTGAGGAGACGGAGAAGAGTGTACAGGCCCAGGATCACCTACCACGGGTTACATGAGCTGGAAATAGTGGAGCGCTATAGAGTGGACAGAGACCTCCTGCAGCAAATTGCTGAGCTGTGCAGGCCACGCCTCAAACACAGAACCAACAGAGGGGAACCCATCCCAGTGGAAACCAAGGTATGTGTTGGCCTAAGAATACTAGCAACAGGTACCTTCCAGAGACCAACTGGTGATATGATGGGGATATCACAGGCATCAGCCTCCAGGGTACTGCACCAGTTCCTGGATGCCATGTCAGCACATGTCAGTGATCATGTATATTTCCCCAATGCCCATGAGGTATTGGCCAGCAATATGCGTCTCTTCCAGCAAATAGCAGAATACCCTGAGTTAGCGGGTGCAATAGACTGCACGCACATACGCATCAAAGCACCAGCTGGTGAGCGGGGTAGGGCCTACATAAACCGCAAGGGCTTCCACTCCATCAACTGCCAGGTCATGTGTGATGCCCAGGGCATAATAATGAATGTGTGTGCTGGCTACCCTGGGAGCTACCATGATTCCCATATCTGGCATTTGACGCAGCTGTACCAGACATTTGCCAATGGGGACATCCCACATGGACACCTAGTGGGGGATGCAGGTTATGCACTGGAGCCGTGGCTGATGACACCCATCAGAAACGCACACACACCTGAACAGGAACGCCATAATGAGGCACATGCACAAACACGTAATGTAATAGAGCACGTGTTTGGGCTGCTCAAGTCACGGTTCCGGTGTCTGGACACATCTGGTGGAGCCTTGCACTACTCACCAACTACATGTACCCAAATTGTCATGGTATGTGCTATGCTACATAATATGATCTTGCGAAAACAGCTGCAGCAGGACCAGCATAAGGCCGGGCCAAACAGCCCCCCACCATTGCCAAGGCCATCACAGGCCATGTGTTAAGCAATGTAACACCATGTAGTATATGCAAACTTGATGACCCTGACTAACATCCTACCCTCACCAAGCATGATGCCACAATATGACGATGAGATGATCAATTGCAATAATTGGCTGAAGTATTGCTGTTAGTCAAAGGGGATCCAATGTGTGCCAGCCTGGGATGACATGCTGAGCATGACATGATGCTCCACCTACTAGGGGTGGCGTGCACCTATCAGTCCTGGCCATATGGATACTGGCAAAGGCTGTTGTTACCCACAGTGTGCCTTGAATAGGTAAGGCTCAAAACACAAACCCACCTCCATAGGTATCACAAGGGATAACAACCTAGATGTAATGCTACCCAATGCCAGAAGTCTAAACAGCAAGATGCATGCAGTCTAAACTCCCCCAGTATGGAGAATGTTGATATCTGTCCTGTAACAGAAAACTGGGTCAAGGCTCACAACAGCACCCTAACACTACCAGGTTACACCTCATACTGTGCTGTACAGCCTCAAAACATGGAAGAAGCTACAAAACGAGGGTGACTAGCAATAATTGTCAAGGATAACCACACCCCCATGTTGGTACCACAACAAGAAGCAGCATGGACTAGCCATGGTCAAGTAACAGTGGCTAAAACTGCCTCCCAGTTTATAGCCTGCTACAGACTACCATCCTAACACCAGGAACTGCACCTGGCCTATGTTGGAATACATGAATATATCAAGCCCTCCAAACCACATTATATTGGGTGACTGAAAATACCCAAACATAGACTGGGAGCATTATTCTAGCTCCAACACTGTAGGACAAAAGTACCTAGAATCCATAAACCAAAATGCCCAGGAACAATGTACCACTCCCACAAGAGGGGTAAGCATACTGGATGTGATAATCAGCAACATGGGTACTGGATGGCAAGATGAGAAGTGTATCCCTCACTGGTAAGACCAGACCATAGAGTAATCACACCGGATATACACATCCTGACCACAGTCCCTGGCCAGAAAACCACAGTGAAAAACATATGTAAAGCAAAAGTTGCACTCCTCCAAACTGATGAGGAATCCATTAAAGGCCCTGTGCAGGTGCAAAATATGGGCCACACCTCAGAACCTGTTATACAGGCATTCCATGAACACTGCCAGGAATGCATGGATTATGCAATCCCAAATAAAACCAAGACACAATGCCATAAACGCAGGCATCTGGCATGGTGGACTCCAGCCATTACCAAACCATGCAAGAGAATGAGGAAGCTACTACATGATAGAGCAAACATAAAAAGGGAAGTAATCACTGATCAGTAGTATGACAATAAAATAAGTCCACTCATACAATCCACTAAGGCCAGCTACAACAAGTTGAATCTGTGAATCTTGAGGCAATGTTACACCTGCCCCATGTACACAGACAACCCTCACCTCCCCCCAAGAAATACAAATATATGTGAGAGATGCAACCATTTATCCAAACCGGAGGCTGAGCTCTCTCAACTCAGTACTGTCAAAACTAGTCAGGAGGAGAAGGTAACCACACACACCACAAACCCAGTCCCACATAGACCTACCACAACTGCAAACCAAAGACATAAACACAGAAAAACATTCCCGGAGGCCCTAATTACAAACACACCACATCAACAGAGGCCTCCAAAGCAGATACCCAAGCAACCACAACCTCCAAACATAGCACATGCAACACATAGTACACAAAGCTGGTGTGCCAAACAGTCACAGGCCAGAAGGAGAAACAACATGCCTGATACAGTTGTAATAGGTGACTCCATAGTCAGACACACTGCTGTCCCGCTCACCAGACTGAACAAGGGAAAGGTTACAGTAAGCTGCCTGTAGGCTGCTACAATACGCCACATAACACAAGTACGCAGGTCACCCCAAAGCAAGTAGAAATATGATGCAGTCATTGTCCATGCTGGCGTGAATGACCTGAGATGTACCTCCCCGTACTACATGAAAAGAGACATAGATTAGCTCTTAATTATGTAGTCCAGGCCGGTATGACACTAACCGTGTGCAGCATCCTACCCTCACCAAGAATGATGCCACAGTACAAACACAGAATGATCAGCTTTAACAAGTGGCACAATTACTGGTGTCATTCCAAGGGGATCCAATGTCTGTCTGCTTGGGATGTCATGCCTGACAAGCCATGCTGCTGTGCCAGGGATGGCTTGCACCTGTTACCCCTGGGCATCTGGATATTGGATAAGGCTCTTGCCACCTCCATAGAGCCTTTCGTAGGCAAGGCTGAAAAGACTAACCCACCTCCCTAGAAAACATAAGTGGAAAGAAACATAAGGGTAATGCTGCCCAATGCCAGACGTGTAAACCTCAACATGCATGCTCCCAAGGCCCTCCCCAGTATGGAGAACATCGATGTCCGTGCAGTGACAGAACCCTGCAGCAAGGCTCCTGACAGCACACCAGCACTACCAGGTTATACCTTATATCATGTGTTATGGCCCCAAAACCTGGACCAAAACATAAAAGGAGGGGGAGTATCCATATTCAGCACAGACACCCACACGTCCAGGTAACTGACAATGCACGAAGCATCGGAGACCACCCATGTGCAACTAACCATAAGCAAAACTGCTGTACAGTCTGTAGCATGCTACAGACCACACTCTCACACACAGGAACCCCACTCAGCCATCTTGAAGACACTGGACAGTATGAATGTCTCACCAAATACCAAACAAGGTACTCACAAATTACCACATAGGTGGTAATCTATTATGTATGGAAGGAGTAATCAGGGACCTAGGGACACAAGTGGACAGTAACCTGTCATGTGACACTCACATTGCCAACGTGGCTAGGAAGACTGTCTATATTGGACACCGTATCATGAAAGGATTCACATCTACGTCAACAGAGGTCATTGTGCCCCTATACTGTTCTCTTATCAGACCCATAATCTAGTACAATGCCTCATTTGGGATGTACCTTATCCGACACCTGCAGCAGTTAGAAAGACCTCAAAGGTACCTCACCAAGAGGATAAAGAGTCTCAAATATTTGTCATATGCTGCCTGGCTGTAGAGACCCCAGCTGTATGCAGTCACATACTGCCTACGCAGAGGCGTTGCATGCCTGTTGTACAAGGCCATGTCCAACACAGGAGTAATGGACATGTTTCACCCCAGAAAACTCAAATTCATCGGAGCTGTAAGAGTGAGAGATGTCAACCTCAACACATAATGAAATAGGATGTGCTGGAGGGACAGATACATAACCCAGAGGCTCCCTACACCCTGGAACGGAATCCCACTCCATGTTAGGCAGAGCCCCTCACTGACTCTCTTCAACAGGAATCTTACCAAGTGGATGGATGATTGTAGATGTACACTGGGGATCTTCACTGTGTCACATCCAGACAGAGGCACAGTAAAGTAAATCATAAATGGCCATAATATTCACATAGCAAGGGGTGGCGAAAGCCACACACACTCTGGCTAGGCTTAGAAATGCCCTAGGGCGGATAGCCTAGTATGAACCTATGAACCTATGAAGATACAAATTGTACAGGACACTAAGGATAATCACAAGGCTTTAACTGATGGTAGGAACCTTGTTGGAAATTCACAGATATGCTCTGAATCACTCAAATATTACAAACAACATACCAAACACACACACATATTGCCAACATCCAACCTGACAGGTGCAGTGCAACCCCCCCCCCCTAAAATGCAAAATATCTATGCCAGCAGAGTGCTGGCCCCCTGACATTGCAGATGCTGAGGTAACAGCCAGCATCTACAAAGCAAAACACACAGCATCAATGGTATGAGATGGTGTCCTGGGCTGAGTCCAACATGGACTCCAAGAAGAAATGGAATGCCAAAAAACACTACTGCTCAATGTCAGCCTTACCACATGATATGTACCCAAAGAGTAGTGTACAACAACAGTGGTCCTTCTCCACAAAGGTGTTGCCTGAATGGATACTGCAAACTACAACCCCAGAATGCTGACAAGCTTGGTCTGCAAAGCTATGGAAAGGATCAGCATGTACCTCAGACATAAAGATATTGGGGACCTACTGACACTGGACCCTACCCAGTGTGGCTTTCTTAAGTGCAGATCCTGCCCCTTAAACATGTTTGACTCATTTGAAACAGTCATTAAAGTCATTGATGAGGGGAATGTGGTCCACACAGCCTAGCTGGACCTTGCAAAAGGCTTCCATACAATACCCCACGTGTTCATTATAGATAAGCTCACCAGCTTAAATATAAACCCCTATGTCAGTAGAGCGGTTGCAAACCAGACCAAGGACAGAACTGACATGGTCAGAAATGCTGCAGCCATGTCAGACTACAAACCAGATACAACTGGCATCCCACAAGGCTCGGTCCTGGGACCTCCCTTGTTTGGTATATATGTCCCATAGGTACAGGCCAACATGGAAGGACTGTGTCTGAACAAGTTTGCAGAGGACTACAAACTGGCCACCATATCTGACCCTCCAGCTGACACAAGCATCCCACAAAAGGGCCACATAGAAACAGACAACTGGTGCCATAACCATGTCAGCAAGCTAATTGCAGAAAAGTGTATAGTCAACCCCTGTGGATATACAGTAAGTGCCCACCAATTACCACATAGGTGTTAACCCATTAAGTACTTAAGATGTAATAAGAGACCTGGGGACACAAGTTGATAGATATCTTGCATTGGACAAGCATGTGGCTGTAGTGGTTACAGAAACATACCATATACCCACCTAATCATGAAGGTAGTCAGATCTAGATCAGGGGAGGTAATTGTGGCTCTGCAGTCATCCTTCATCAGAGTCACAATTGACTACAATGGCCCCTGTGGGATGTACCTCAGCAGACACCTCCATCAACTGGAAAGACCCCAAAAGTACCTCACCAGGAGTATCAATGAGCTTGAACAGATGCCATGTGTTGCCTGATTAAACAAACTGCAGTTCCACACACTGCCATACTGCCCGCCCAGAGGCAAGTTGTGTCTGATGTATAAAGCCATGTCCAAGCTGGAATCAATGAACATGCTGCACCTTGTACAATCTGAATGGCAGTGAGCTATGCACATGAGAGACCTGAACCCCAGCACTGACATACATAGGACAAGCTGTACTGAATGATCCATAACACAGAAGCCACCCCCACTCTTGAGTAAACTCTCAGTACAGGTTATCCATAGAGTCACCCATCGACTCTCCTCAAGAGGAATCTTGATGGGTGGATGGGAGATGGTAGGTTTACCCTGGGTATCACTGTTATGTCACAGGTAGATGGAGGCACAGTATACTAACCATGACATATGTCATGGCAAACTCCAGTTACAATGTGTGTCGAAGGACAAACACACTCTCTGACTAGCATTAGAAATGGCCTAGGGCACATCGCTAGTGTTTGCCAATGTCCATCTATGTTGTGGAATACACTACCAATGTTGGACAAGCCTGGTTTAAGTAGTCCATATCTGAACATAATGCAACATGGTCATATGTGCACAACTGGCCCCTAAACAATCTGTTGTGCTCACTATGAAAATTTAAAGCAGTGATAGGACTAAAGCCCAGGATACTGTCCACCACAGTGAAAGTACTGAACCAGTACACTATATGGTACTACAGTGTTAGGTCAGTATGAAAGGATGTTGACAACTGTATGCAAAGTATCCCATGCAAATCCTGCAGGCATAGTATAATCCCTGTTGTGTTCAGACACGAAGCAGTTGGCCAGTAAGTACACAACATGACACCCAACACACAACCATAAACGTGAGATATTGATGAAGTTCACACTCATCCACAAATGTGGTGGACTGCAGAGTTCAACATATGGAAAGCTCACACTGGGCATGCTCGCACACTTTGATAAATGAGACATATGTCAGACAACATGCCATGGAAAGGCTGAACTGGGCATGCTCACACACTTAGGCCATATCTCAGTTTAGCAGTTGGCCACACATATCTGGTATTTGTACGTGTTATTCCAGGAACCAACCACATTACAGCAATCTGCCCAGTGCACACAGTTAAATGACTACAGAGACATAAGTGATATAGTGGATCCCTCTCATATTCAAACATCTTCCACAGATACACAAGTTGTTCATAGAAACAGGGAATGCTATGGCAATAAAGACCTGCAAACAGTCTATCAGCAACAAATAATGTGCATCTGACAATTAAACATATGGGTGTAGAGGTCAATACTAGGCTGTTTGCCCTAGGGAATGAAAGCTTAGCCAGAGTGTGCTTGGCGTCTGCATCCCCAGTACAGTAGGCTACTGTGCCACTGTAAAGTAGGTCACATAAGGCACCGTTTGAGGCTAGTGTGCTGTGCCTCCATCAAGCAGGGACACAGTGGAGATCCCAGGGGTTGAATTTGCTATGCCACATCCATGTTGTTGGTGTGTGCTGGAAGAGGGTTGTTGAGGACCTCTAACAGTAAGTGGGCATCAATAACAGACTGAGGGGAGCCTTATCTGCAGTGTCTGGACAATTTCACTGTCAACACGTTGTCGTGATGATTATGAGGGATTGAAGTGTCGTGCCAGTACTGTTCAGAGATGTCCTCCCTCTGTGGGCTACTGCTCTGCAATGTATTAGCTCACTCCGTCTGTTGGACAGCTCATATATGGCTAGTGTACACCTGACAGGGTGTTCTGTTGTGGAGGAGTCATGGGTATATTTGGGATAGCATGATCAATGCAAACCTTCCACATGCTCATAGAATGCAATTGTCAAGGATTATGCAGAGTGGCCTGTATACTCCCCCAGCATGGGTCCTTTGAAGTCTTCCACCCCAGTCTTCACAAGTGCAAAGTCTGCCTTTGATAAATACACTTTGTTTGCAGTGACAACCTTGCCTGGGGGTGGGGATGGGATATGGATGTCCAGGGAAAGGTGGGTATGGTCAGATATCAACAATGGTGGTCTACCTCTGGTGTGGAACAGTGAGTACCCATGTTGCAGATGGTCAGGTGCAATATGTATTCCCCCTTGTGGCTGTGGTGAGTGGTCCTGCCATAGCACATGGACTCACAAATTGTAGTGGCTGTAGGGTAATGTTGTAGATGCCGGAGTAGTTCCCACACACAATATACCTGTACCTGACGTTAACAACTGGAATGGTGTATGTGAACACCTTCATATCTTGGCACTGTTCCCAGGGAAGCAAAGTGTGTGTCCCAGATGTGGGAGGGGTGGTCTGAACTGGTTGTGCTGTGTTACAGGTCCTGTGGTCACGAAGTATGGTATAAAACATAACCTGCCATTTCTGATGTGCATATCTGACCCTGAAGTAGGTGCCTGCAAATGCATATATATGCTATCCCCCACCTGACAGGTAGTAATAGATGTACATACCTCTGTATAAATAATGATGTCAGCACCCTATAAATACTGCAGGTGCAGAACAGATGCCCAGTAATTCGAATAGTGCGCTCTGCTAATGTGTCTCTCTCAAGTGTCATAATATAGTTAGGTAGGGGTTTGAATCCTGCAAACGCTCAGTGTGTGTGTGGGTGAGCGGGGTTGGTGTGTGTGTGAGAGAAATGTCCCTTTTGGCAACTAGGAAAACACACTACAGGATGCACATTCCCCTTTCTAAACACTGATGATGTCAGCACCCTATAAGTACAGCAGGAGAAGAAAAACCTCCCAGTAATGTGAATAGCGCGCTCTGCTAATGCGTCCATTTTGAGTGTCATAACGTAGTTAGGTAGGGGTTTGAATTCTGCAAATGGCAAGTTTGGGTGAGGGGGGTTAGTGTGTGTGAGAGAAATGTCCCTTTTGGCAACTAGCAGAACACACTACAGGATGCACATTCCCCTTTCTAAACACTGATGATGTCAGCACCCTGTAAGTACAGCAGGAGAAGGGAAAACGCCCAATAATGCGAATAGCGCACTCTGCTAATGCGTCCATCTTGAGTGTCATAACATAGTTAGGTAGGGGTGTGAATCCTACAAATAGCAAGTGTTTGGGTGAGGGGGTTAGTGTGTGTGCAATTCTGTGTGAGAGAAATGTCCCTTTTGGCAACTAGCAGAACACACTACAGGATGCACATTCCCCTTTCTAAACACTGATGATGTCAGCACCCTATAAGTACAGCAGGAGAAGGGAAACCTCACAGTAATGCAAATAGCGTGCTCTGCTAATACATCCGTCTTGAGTGTCATAACATAATTAGGTAGGGGTTTGAATCCTGCAAATGGCAAGTTTGGGTGAAGGGGATTAGTGTGTGTGCAATTCTGTGTGAGAGAAATGCCTCTTTTGCAACTAGCAGAACACACTACAAGATGCACATTCTCCTTTCTAAACACTGATGATGTCAGCACCCTATAAGTACAGCAGGAGAAGAAAAACCTCCAAATAATGCGAATAGCGCGCTCCGCTAATGCGTCCATCTTGAGTTTCATAACATAGTTAAGTAGGGGTTTGAATCCTGCCAATGGCAAGGGAGTGGAAGTAGGGTGTGTGCAATTACATGTGTGAGAAAACTGACCCTTTTGGCAACCAGTACAACACACCAGCTGCTGCATATTCTAATCTCTACACAGAGATGATGTCAGCACCCTACAAGTACAGCAGAAGAGGGCAAATCTCCCAGTAATGCAAACAGCACGCTCTGCTACTGCGTCTCTCACTACTGTCATAGCACAGTTAGTTATGGCTTTGAATTCCACACATGCCACGTGTTTTTGTCACACAGAATGCCCATGTGTGTGGGTTGTTGTTCACAATAATGCATGACATCGATTAAACCAGTAATGGCAATGGACACAGATGATGTATGTGTGTGCCAAATACACATATGTACCTGTGACCTTCAATAGTTCCCATGTCTGACGCCTGCCACATGTGAATACATGGTATTTGCACTGGATAACATTATGACTGTGGTTTTCTGTGCGGGTGCTGCATGTGGTATGTGTATATACAATGTGAGTTGTATATGGTATCATCCTAGCAGCGAGTGATACACTCCGGAATAGATTGCCCATACATGTCAAGCAGAGTGCCTCTTTGGTCCTCTTCAAAAGGAACCTTGACGATTGGATGGGAGAAAGGAAATTCACCCCGGGGATCACGTCAGTCGCCCTGCTAGACAGGGGTCCAGGGAAGTAAATAGTGTGGGAAGAAATAGCCAGGGAATTGTTATGGCTAGGCTTGTATAGGCCCTAGGGCTGATAGCCTAGTACCAACCTATGAACCTATAAGAAAGCAGTTGGAAGCTATTGCCCAGTGCCAAATTCTCATGGCTTCCCGACACAGGGGGTAAGACTGGTTCCGCCTTGCTTGTTGACATACCAGACGACTGACATGTTCTCTGACTGAATTGCAATGTTCCCAGAGGGTAGGGATGCATGGAATGCTTGCAACACTAAGAGAGCTGCCCTCAGTTCCAGGACATTTGCAAATTGGCCTCCATGGGGGACCAGGTGCCTTGGACAGTCTTTCCCTGGAAATGCCCCCCACCCTAACAGGGAAACATCTGTGGTCACTGTGGCCCTGGGCTGGGGAAGACAGAATAATCGACTTCAAAGATTCGTTTGTGGTTTCATCCACCATAGCATTTCTTCCTTGCAACGGTTTGTAAGATGTATCATGTGGTCAAGTGAGTGACTTAGCAATGACCATTGTGAGGAAAGGAGCCACTGCAGGATTCTCATGTGCGGTCTAGCCAGTGGTACTAATGTAATGGCAGCTGCCATGGAGCCTAAGACTTGCAGTACAAGACATGCTGGTACATAGGTCTGAGGGAAAAGGTCTTGGATTTGGTGTCTTATTTTCAAAAGCCTTTGAGGGGGGAGAGAAGCTTGACAGGATGTTGTGTTGAAGACCACTCCAATAAATTCCAGTGTCTTCCTTGTGTACATTTGAGATTTGTCCTTGTTGATTGTAATCACCAAGTGGAGAGCGAGACCTTGAGTGTAAGAGAGGCTGTGGACTAGAAGATGCCTGGTCGGAGCAGTAAGGAGCCAATCGTCTAGATAGGGAAACACCTGGAATCCTTGTAGTCGAAGATGAGCTAACACAACTGCCATACATTTGGTGAACACTCGGGGGGCTGTCGAGAGACCGAATGGCAGTGCCCTGAACTGGTAGTGATTGGTTCCCAGCCGGAAGCAGAAAAACCTCCAGGAGCGGTAATCCATCTTTATGTGGTAGTACGTGTCCTGGAGGTCTATAGAGCACATCCAGTTGTCCGTCCCTAGGAAGGGAAGAATGGACTGTACCATGACCAATCGGAATTTTTGAAGTCTGATAATTTTGTTCAATAGGCTGAGATCCAGGATTGGTCTCCAGTCCCCTGTCTTCTTTTGGCACTAAAAAGAACCTCGAGTAAAACCCAGATCCTTTCTGGTGGGACTGATTGGATGACTCTTTTTCTTAGCAGCTTTTCTATTTCTAAGGCTGCTAATTCCCTCTGATTGGGTGGTACATTGGGGATTCGTTTGACAGGTCTGGGAATTAAATCGAATGGTATTTGGTAGCCTCTGGATATTATTCTCTGCACCCAAACATCGGTAGTAATAAGATGCCAGGCTGTAAGTGCAGAGAAAAAGGACCCCCGACTGCTTCCATAGGAAAGCAATTGGGCTGCTGCTCAGGAGTGCTGGTAGGGTCTGCCAGAGAAAGAATCTCTAGCGCCCTAGTTACGCGGACCCCCTCTACCCAGAAAGGGGCATCTTCCACATGAGTTTTCCCCTCTGCCCTGGGTGGATTGTTCACCCCGAGTGTCACGAAAAGATCCAAGGGATTTCTTGAACCACGTTCTTCCTTCCTTCTGGTTCCTGGAGTAGGACCTCTGGGGGTTGGAAAAGCATATGCCCACAGCAGACAAGGTCTTTCCGTCTTTCTCATTACGGGCAAGCGTGTCTCATACTTTGGGTCCAAAAACTGCAGATTCGTCGACAGGTGCATTGATGAAGGAAGATTTAAAGGGATCTGTGAAGTCACAAAACCGCATCCAAGCATTACGTCTCATGACAATGCCTGATGGGGCAGCTTGAGCTGCCCTCTCGGTGGTGTGAGATATCAAACACATCGAGGAGTTTGAGATGGATTCAAGGGTAGTTAGCTGCAAGGCGACAGTATCACACACCTCAATAGGCAGTACCCCCACCAAAGAGGAAAACATTTAAGAAATTAGGTCTCTTTGGAGGCGAGTAAAGTGTGCTAGATAGTTCAGTTACCAAATGGCAAGGTCGCTGAAGCAGAGGTCCGCTTCCCTACTCTGTCCATGGTCCAGGACACCCTGTTTGGAGGATGGACAGTGGAACTATCTTCTGCCAGTTCCCTCTTGGTGGCCGCCACCACAACCATGGAATCAACTGTCAACTGCTTGGACCAGTGGGGCTGGTCGTCAGGTGTAGATAAAATTTTGTCTGGCCTCCGGGGGACAGGTTCTATGTTGTCCGGGGCCTTCCAGGCACACTGCACAATGAGTTTAACAAGGTCATCTACCGGAGGGGTCACCGAGGAAGTAGATGGCTGGGCACGGAAGGCCTGCAAGAACACCGATTCCTCAGAAGAAGGGTTAGAGGAATTCCAGTTTCCCCGCTGCTTGGAGAATGTCTCTAAATGAGACGTCGTCTGGGGGAGACCATGGGGACCCTTCCCCCTCATCACAATCAGTGTCTTCGGTGATAGATTCCTCCAGGGAATCAAGGTGATTCCTCTTGCACCTTTTCTTCCGGGGTGGCTCCTCAGTGGGATCTTCTGAGGAGGACTCCAGAGAAGGGGCTCCATTCAAAGGGGTTTCTTGTGACCCCCGTGCCCGGGATCCTGAAATAGAGGGTTGGGAGAGGTGCATGCTGGGGGGGGGGGGTTCTGATACTGATGTCATTGGTGCTGACTGTGAGCCTTTGGAGTGAAGGACCCTTTCCATCACCTGATCAGCAGGCCCACCCCAGGAGGGATGAGAGCCCAAAGCCAGAAAGGACAACCTCTGAACCAGGGTCACACCCCGCCCTGAGGAGCCCACCTCCAGATGAGGAACTCCAAGAGGACTGGAAGCCGCTGGAGCCATGGACATAGACGGCACCAGCAAGAAAATAGGCACCGGGCTAGGTACCAAGGTGCAGACGGTCCAAGCACTTCTCTGAGAGAGCATCGGCTCCATCAGAGCTGATGCAGCAAGAGTGGTCGGTGCTGACAGAGGAAACACTGCTATCGGAGCCGAGACAATATGCACCGGAGTGGACATCGGTACCGAGATCTCCGGGATCTGGGTAGAGGCTGGAGGAGGATAAACAGGGGAAGATGTAGAAAAAGATTCTGAGCCAAGAAGGACAGAAAGTCTAACTGGAATGGGCAATCCCTTAGCTGCTAGAAACTGGTCCACAACACACACTAGATCTAATTCAGAAAAACTCCTAGTGGATCTAAAGAAGGCTGCTGAAGGAGAATCAGGTCCTTCTAGAAAGGGGCTAAACATCTGCCCCAAAAAAAGGTCGCCGATCGAGCTGAAGAAACTGTCGGCACTGTGGCTGGGAATGGTGCCGAAGCTAGTGCAGTCATCGGAGCCAATGTCAGATCCAAGGACGGCACCCAAGTCAGTGGTGCCGAGGTTGGAACCAAAATAGGGGTGAATATCATGGACAGCACCAAGGGAGAAGATACAGAGGCTGGTGCCAAAGAGGTCTGCGCCGAGGGTGCCGGCGAAGCACGGAGCCAACTCGGTTCTGTAACTGACGGAGATGCAGAAACCGAGTGACTCCGTTTTTCCTTATGTTTTTTGGTCTTTGGAGGGGGTAAGACCTCTGAGCCAGATACAGCCTCCGAAAAAAGATGTCTTGATTAAACCTTTTAAAATACGTTTATTTTTACGTTCTGCTAGGGTACGATTACTAAAACTAGCACAAATGTCACAGTCAGCTTTAACATGATCCACTCCCAAACAGTAGACACAATGAGCATGTGTATCTGAGTTAGGCATCTTATGCCCACACTTGTCACACTGTTTAAACCCCAACTTAGCTTTGTCTGACATATTAAGGCAACAAGAATATCCTATAGAAAAAACAAAATAAGGGAGAGAAAAAGGTGAGAGAATACCAACGATGGTATTTAAAAAATACTACAAGTGGTAAGGAAGCGCCTGTCAAAGGCAGGAGAGAGGGCCAGTACCAATAATGTTAGAAATTAAATTACCAAGGTAAAGGGTAGGGAATAGAATTAGGTTATAGGCAACAGTGAGAAAAAGCTAAATTGACTAAAAAATAAACAATTTTGAAAAGAAACTGTCTTAAAAATAACAATTTTCTACTTAGCTTTGAGAGAGATGGCTAGCATGTCTGACTAGGAACGTGACAAACGAGATCTGGAGTAACTAGGAGAGTGGCATTATGGGTAGGTCTTAGCTGAGAGGTTTTGGCCGGCGTGAGCTTAGAAACGGCTGTATCGGTTCCGAGGACGGAACCGCGGTCTTAATAGTAATTAATGAACAACGATTTACATCATATTATATTTTATGAAGCCATTTAGTAGCTAATTTCACCATTGCCTTTGGCTTTTGCATTACACCCCCCCCACTACTGTCATAGGCATTCTCATACCCTATCCCTCTTTCTGCAGAAACAAGCAAAAGTCAGATGTGTTCATCAGCAATCAATGTATGCATGATGTCACTGGCAAATTTGCATTGAATGCCAATCATGCATCATTTGCATAACACATCAGCGGCATTAAGATTGTCAATCGCTTTGCCCATACCCATTCTTGCACGAAACAGATGGTGAGCCAGTACAACACAGCATCGCTGATTTACCCATAGTTGGGTTTGTTTAGTCACACCAACCATGAGTAAATCATCAGTATACCACACCACGTCATCAGTTACTGTTGTAACATGGAATGCTTAATGAGGACCACTGGACCGCAGTAGTGTGTTTGCGTACTGCTTAGAATGATACGGCATTAATGTAGCTTGACACATGCTCCCTATTGTTGCAAGTAACTAAACCTTATCACAAATACTATTTTATAAAAAGGTCATGCCAGACAAAACCCCAACAAACAAGTTAAAAAAATCACTAGCCATGTTAAACAATCCTTCACTTGAAACGTTAAACATCTATACGGCCTTGATTTTTACTGTTCATCATAAATTGACTTTTTGGTAAAACACTGAAAATTAGTCAGTCAATATCAGGTGTTAGAACTTCCTAGGGTTTTGTTGAGGATCATTAACCTCCTAGATGCACAGTAGCAAGCTCCGCCCAAACCCAGCCTTCTAACCAGGATCACAGCAACGTCACTAAGCAGCCCTAAATAAGTATTCATTCTGTCTGTTTTGCAGATTAATATTCACAGCGTGCAAAAGCTGGAAATTCAGCTAAATAATTAAAGTTGTATAATGTCTATATAGTAATGATAAAAGCAAACTAAACAGCGGTTTTGTTGAGGAGCATTAACCCACACGCACCACTTGCAAAAACACATAGTTTGCTTGCACCAATGTCATTGACATTTAAAGCAACAGAAGTCTCAGTAATGGATCTCTGCCATTATACTCATGTATTTCCATTGCAGCCTGTAATGTAAAGCGACAAACATACAATTTGTGACCTTGAATTTTTCATAGTTAAATTTCAAGAAATGTAAGTAAATTCTGATCGTGGAAAGGAATCGTGATGGTTGGACTGGCAGACCTGCAGTTCACAGACAGAATTACACACTTGTCAGTCCATGATCATTGTGCCACAGAGGGACATGCAGAGTTGTGAGTATAAATTCTGTGTTTATTCATACCAGCAGAGCACTGCACTCCTCATTCACTACTTAGTGGGGGTGCAGTTACAAGATAAAGCACACAGCACTGTGAATTAGATGGGGGTTGCAATTACAAGGCAAAGCACACAGAATTTCAAATTATATGCACTATAGCTGGTCTGGCACAGGTAGCATCGAAAATATAGGACATACTGTAAACAGGAGCACAGTATGACAATCTGAGCAGCTAGGAGTACAACAGTGCTGATGCTGCCATACACATGGGGGCATGCTGAGACAGGAATGCACAGCATCACCGCCTGTGTGCCCAGTGGTATAAGGGCCCTGTTATTGCTGGGACTTTGACAGTATATACTGTAGGGGCCTAAAGAGGGAGTAATCTGTGCACCCTTGCTAGTGTGAGGAACTTACTGATATCATTACTTGGCTGTACAAGTGAGGAATGAAAGAGGAAAGACATTGCTTACTCATACATATGCATGTCTTTTATTTCTGGATTCATGTACTGCACTACACAATGCCAAGATGTGCATATTGTGGACATTAGGGTTAATTCTAACTTTAACCCCATCTGCATTTTGATGATTTTATCTGCATTTTGATGATTTCCTTCCAAGTGCCTTGCTACAGCATAGATCTCTATAATGCAGTCCACACGTCAGGGCAGCTATGTGGTTCCCACACTTTGCCAGCAATGTTTCGATTTTACAGGTGTAGTTCAGTAACTTGTTTGTTTTGCATTTTCTGTGTGTGTGTGCGTATACACGTATGTCAGGAGAATCCATCTTCCCATCAGTAAACTCCGTTTTTTCCATCACCCATCTCACTAAACCCAAATTATTGAAACATCTGTATTTTGTAGAAGCAACACAGTGAAACATGAAAAACAATTACTGAACCACCTTTTCCCCACAGAAAAGCCGCTGTGGCACACGGTAGCGTTGTTGCCTCACAGCAAAAGGTTCTCCTGTTCCATTCTTGGCTGGAGTGCCTTCTGTGTGGAGTCTGCATGATTGGGCATGCCTTCGTTGAAGGTTGGGCTAGCAAGCTGTAAGTCGGCACCAAAAAAAATCGACTGCCAGGAGTTCCACTGTGGCGACCCCTAACCGGGAAAAGCCCAAAAGACAAATGTTTCCTGCAGGGGGCAAGTCCCTCTCTGCCTATCACTGTTTATGCTAACTTCAGGATTGTACATCCAAGGGTCTGAATATACTACTGTTCTCTGCTAATAGCGTACGGGGAATGGGGATGTCACTAGTAATCTGCAGTCCGTGTCAATCAATTACCATATTGGTCACCAGGCTCTGCCTTGTCAGCCACGAAGACTATGCCCATTCCTGCGCGAAACTGGGGGTGGGGGTGTTAATGATCCTCAACAAAACCCACCCTAGTTCAGAAAACATGTACGGACTGCAAACCTGTTATTCTATTAAGTTCTACCGTCTGTGACTTTGTCTCCTGTTTTTGCCCTGTCTCCCAAGAAATGTTGGATTTTCAAATAAATTACTTTTCGAGTTTAATACTTGTTAGCGTTCATAAAATATACGTTAACGGACTTTTACTTTTTAACTGGATTTAAAAAAAAAGGAAGGGCGCACGTACTCCAAATCGATTTTTTTTTTTAATTTTGCAATAGCAACAATTCTGCCAAAAATATGAAGTCTTAGTTTCAAACGTGTACCGTTTATAAAGTCAATGACTTGCCAAACTACCACAGGCAACAAACTGGACGTACTACGAAATTTAAGAGCTAACGTGTACAACTCTAGAAACAGGGGAGATGATTCATACACCATGGCATAAGACCATTAACCAATAACCATTCCGTTATTCCATCCCCTTCGGCCTGCGTTTGATTACGTCACCAGCTGTGCTGCATCATGGGAAGGGGCGGTTAGTTCTAGTTGTCATGCGTGGCGCTCAACTACGGGACTTGTCTGGGTAGTTGGGAGAAGACCATGGCCGAGGCAGAAGGTAAGACTTTTGTTGTACTAGTATGAAGCCCAATACAATAATAATTGAAAACAAATGCCAAGTGCAAATCCTATGCTGTTAGTTACGAGTCTATAAACTGAAATTAGATTATAAAACATGCTGGACTGATTGCAGGGTTTTTGTTATTTAGTGATTTCAGTTTAGTTAAATATTCGATGCAGTAATTGAGATGTATAACATGCTGCAAGGCAAAGTTATTTGTAGCGAGGGTTGTACAAACGACAAGTACCTTGTGCTCCTATTCTCCGTACACTTCCTACCGGGGAGCGTTGCTTACAAGGTTCAAACCGCTGTACACTGGTTTGGAGTGCCTGATGTACACCTGGGCGGGTAAGCTTTGGAGACGTGAAGCTTCTACGACAACGGTTAACTTTAACTTTGGTAAGGGTTTGCAACACCCATGCACTCCTTCATAGAAGAAAATAGTGGCTATGTTTAATTTTTAATGGTTTGTCTGACTGTGCAGAAGTTAACGTTGGAGACACCATTTTCGTTGCCTGTCGGTAACAAACTTTGTGGTAGTGCACGGACGCAGCGCGGCTGTACCTCGATGCATGTCTAGCTAGCACGTGGTCCAACTTTATGGCGTCTCAGAAGAATATGGCGGTTCCGTGGCATGTTTCCACAAGTTCATGTGCTTAGAGGGGTAGAAACTGCCTTACAGTTCTTGCGGCCCGACGAACTTTACTTCTAATTTGGTGCTCTGCGTTAGCCATTCTAATGCAGGCCTGTACGGCCAGATGCACTGCTTCGTCGGGCCACGTGTTCCTACAACGAGCTCTTGGCCGAGCTAACAGGTTCCGCTAGTGCGGTGACCACGTGTCCATCCCTGACTTCCGGCTGCAGTGTGCGGCGGGCTTAAAAGCTCCCCGTCAAACTGGCCTGCAGTTGATCCTAAATGCTGCAACCACGAAGCCTCTTATTGGCCGGGTTCGAAGGACTCTATATCGGAGCAGCAAACTCTGCCCCAGTTGGTTGACGTGTTGCTGTTAGGTCCTAGGCGCAATTTCTACGCCTTTTCTATTAAAGAAACGGTAATTACACTTTATTTTAATTGCATTTTACTTTAGCAGGCGGCTTCTCCCCTGTACCCCCTTACTCCGGCTTACGACCCAGTGGTTTCCATTAACACCAGCAGGAGAGTAGTGTAGTGCTACATGACACCAACTAATCCTTCCTGGAAGGAAGGGTACATGGCGAGATTGAAGTGTATTCACACGCCAGTTCGCGCGTGAATGGGCGTGGCCTGTGACAATGAGGCGGCACGGAATCCATGCCAGCAACTAACTCCATCCTCGTAGAAATTTACTTTTTCAGTGGGGGGCAATCCTCCCTCCACTCCCTCTTGTGGGGGCGCCCCCCCCCCCCCCCCGCCGTGTGCAACGGTGCCGCTATTGCAAATTGTTTCAGCGGTTAGTAGCATCGTTTATAGAGACTGTTTTGTGGTGTGGACTCTTGTCTGACTGGAATGGGATGTACAACAGGCCCCTGGTAAAACATTTCTTTTTTGGTGGTGAATGTCTACAGTGAAACATTAGGTTGCTTTCCGCACAGATGTTGAGGCGGGGCTTGCACCTGGTGGTTAGTACACTTCAATATTACCGGGTATATTTTGAAATGTGCATATGTACATTATAGCTCTTGGCTTCATGCATACAATTAATGGCGATACTGTAGTGTCCTGGCTCACCAGGTGCGCAGTAGCAAGCGCCGCAAAACCCTGCCCCACCTGGGTAACGTCTTGCTGTACTTATTGAAGTGGCTTCCTCGGCATGAATATTAATTTTGGTGTGGAATCGCAATTATATTTAATGGATGCATTTCAACTCCATTTAAAGAGCCATTGAGTGCATGCTTAGCTGTTTCAGCATAACACATGTTAGAACACAACCACCAAATTGACAAACTACTACAAGTAATCTTAAACTGCTGTATTATATCAACTGTTCAAGAGATCCCAGTAAATATAAACAGTTGCTTTTGCAGGGCAAGCCCCTTGCATCCCCTTGTGGGGTGCTATGCTCCCACACACCCCTGCTATTTGAATATACCAACTTCCAAGAACAGACTACAAGGGGGTGCAGGGTGGCTTGCCCCATGCAAAAGCAAAGGGGAAAAAGTAATATTCACTGGGATTACTTGTATAGGATTACAAACTGGGTGCCATAATAGACTCTCCAGCAGACACAAGCATCCTCCAAAAGGGCCTCATAGAAACAGACAACTGGTGACAATGTCCCTTTTGGGATGTACCTTACCAGACACCTGCAGCAACTGGAAACACCCCCAAAAGTACCTGTCACCAAGGGGATCAAAGGGCTCAAACAGATGCCATATGCTACCCGGTTAAAGAAGCTCCAGATCTACTCGGTGGCATACCGCCTGCTCAGAGGCGATCTGAGCCTGACGTATAAAGCCATGTCCAACCCGGAATTAATGGACATGATGCACATCAGAAAATCCAAATCCCATCGAGCTACGCGCTCGAGAGACTTGAACCTCGGCACGGAAATAAATAGGGCATGCTGGAGGGACAGATTCATAACTCAGAGGCTCCCTTCACTCTGAAATAAAATCCCAGTCTAGGTTAGGCACAGTCTCTCTTCCTCTCCAAGAGGAATCTTGATGAGTGGGTGGGAGATCATAGGTTTACCCCGGGTATCACTGCTGTGTCACTGTTAGACAGAGGCACAATATTATACTAACCTCGAAAAAGGGCATCGCAAAATTAATTTAAAATGGGTGGCGAAAGCCAAACACACTCTGGCTAGGCTTATAAATGCCCTAGGGCATATAGCCTAGTATGAACCTCGGCACGGAAATAAATAGGGCATGCTGGAGGGACAGATTCATAAAGAGGCTCCCTTCACTCTGAAATAAAATCCCAGTCTAGGTTAGGCACAGTCTCTCTTCCTCTCCAAGAGGAATCTTGATGAGTGGGCATTCCTCTGAGCAGGCGGTATGCCACAGAGTAGATCTGGAGCTTCTTTAACCGGGCAGCATATGGCATCTGTTTGAGCCCTTTGATCCCCTTGGTGACAGGTACTTTTGGGGTCTACAAGTTGACAGTAGCCTTTCGTTTGACACTCGTGTTGCTAAAGTAGTTAGGAAAACCTTCTATATCGCCCACCTGATCATGAAGGGATTCACATCTAGATCAAGGGAGGTAATCGTCCCCTTGTACTCATCACTCATTAGACCTATGATTGAGTACAATGCCCCGTTCGGAATGTATCTGACCAGACTCATGATGCAGCTTGAAAGGCCCCAAAAGTTCCTCACCAAAAGGATAAAGGGTCTCAAAAATATGTCTTATGCTGCCCGACTGAAAGAACTCCAGCTCTATTCAGTCTCATACCACTTGCTCAGAGGTGACCTGTGCCTGACATATAAGGCCATGTCAAACCCAGATTTGATGAATATGCTTCACCTCAAAAAATCTAGATCCCTCAGAGCCACAAGGGCGGGAGACTTAAACCTTGACACTGTTATAAATAGAACGTGCTGGAGGGACAGATTCATCACCCAGAGACTCCCTATGCTGTGGAACAAAATCCCGGTACATGTGAGGCAGAGCACCTCGCTGGCCTTGTTCAAGAGGAATCTTGACCAATGGATGGGAGATCGCAGATATACCCCAGGGATTACTTCAGTGTCACTGCTTGACAGAGGCACAGAAAAATGATAGGCATAGTTTTTTATTCAAACTAAAGGGGTGGCGAAAGCCACATAACTATGGGCTAGGCTTATAAATGCCTTTGGGCAGATAGCCTAGTATGAACCTATGAACCTATTAGTTGTAGTACTTTATATTAAGCAAAAACAAAAGAAGGTCCTTGCTATCACAGGAATGTGTTGTACTGAGCTCATCTACATTCATTATATGCATGTCATCTGAGGGTAATGTATGGCATGCCAATCATGCCTCTCTTCCTTACCACTTCCTAGGTCTTAGGCTTGTCAATCACCCTGACCACGGCACTCATGTGCAAAACTGCAGGTGAGCCAGTACACTACAGTATTGCCCAATTAATATAGATGAGTAGCTGAGTTAAGCAGCTGTTATTACTGAACGTTCTGATCAACTTGTTTTAATAACCTGTTAGCAAAACGGCTGTATGGAAAGAGGCACTGAGTTACACTGGTTTCCCAGTTGAAACTATACATGCATCGAGAGTTAAGGCTATCCTTATACCTATAACACTAATGGCGTAATTGAGTACCTGTGAAGGTGGGCTGTGCAGTGGTAGGCGTGGCCAGTTCGACATTGTGTGGCTGGGATGTATGTGACACTTCTGGTGCAGTCATGCACACAGTTGTCTGACGCACGTGGAGACTTGTGCCATCTCCTAACTCTGCAGGTTGTTTGTATCTTTGGAAACTGCAATAACTTGCTTCAGCCAGTTGCAGAGACTGGATATCAGCGGGTTGGGGGCACTGCTGTTTCACTTGTTGGAAGTTTGGTGGTCCTCTGTGTGTGCATATGCTGAGTTGGGATCCCATACTGGCTGTACTCACCTGTTTTCCACACTTGCCGTTACTATGTTAGGACTATTTTTGCTACGTTGTGACTATTTGTTAAAAATTCATACATATAACTGGATGTTGGGCAGACCTTACCACACACATCAGTAGCACTAGAATACAGTTATGTCTGTTTAGGGTTGGGGCCTTGGGTACCATTTTTGGGAGGTAGTGCTGAAACCCCCCCCCCCCCTGCAGTGGTTCTTTGGGTGTAGACAAATACTGTCTGTGCAAATGAGTTGTACGCAATTGTCAAACTTGTCAAAACTTTTATGCTTGAGCAATAAAATCCCAGTCCAGGTTAGGCAGAGTCCCTCATTTCCTCTCTTCAAGAGGAATCTTGATGAGTGGATGGGAGATCGTAGGTTTACGGTATCACTTCTGTGTCACTGTTAAGAGGCACAGTATACTAACCTGTAAAAAGGGCATAGCAAAATTAATTTAAAATGGGTGGCGAAAGCCAAACATACTCTGGCTAGGCTTATAAATTCCCTAGGGCAGATAGCCTAGTATGAGCCTAATATACTCTGGCTAGGCTTATAAATGCCCTAAGGCAGATAGTCTAGTATGAACCTAATATATTTGGCAGAGACATTAAACTATTTACATCATTAGTATGTACATTGTTACATTATAGAGCTGCTGTTGCAAAATTACCTGTGACCAATTTATCAAGATGGGACCGTGAAATTTTATATAATACCATGTGAATTCTGTATGTGTCATGCAGAGATATTCCTCTTGTAAGTTTAGTGTAATAACACTAGGCTAAAAATAGAAGGCCTTGTTGTAGCTTCCCTAGTTATCCACTTCCATGACCTTCTCCAGGTCACCCACCTCTGATGGGCAGTTCATGTGAATTCTGGGCCTCATGGTAGCCACAGTCCCTATGCTACCACTAGCTAGGCTGCATTTTTTTATATATATATATGTGTATGTGTATAAATATATATATATATGGACTGCGGTCCATCTAGCTCTGCAGGCCTTTTCTCACTTAATGCAATCAAGACCCTTCCAAATCTACTGTGATGAGGTACATCAACAACCTTGGGGGGGGGGCAGGGTCTTCTGTTCTGCGGGCTAGCAAAGCAGGCATCGGGTTTAGTCTCTCAGCACAATCACTAGACGGATGTCCTCAGCAGATTCTTCTGCATCACAAGTAAATGTTGCACAGAGATCTGTTGGATACTGTCCATCAGTGGGGCACACCTCATAGATCTGTTTGCCCCCCCCCCCAGAGCAGACAGTGGACTCTTCTGCTCCAGGGATTTCCCCAACTAACCCGAAGAGTGGATGTCTTGCTGGTGACCCTCTGTTGGCCAGGGCAGTGTTGTGCTGTCGCCACCCCCCCCCCCCCTTCGGTCACTTGCTAAGGGTAGTAACCATACATTGCCTCACAAAGTGGCCCTGCTCACACAACAGAAGGGATCTCTCACCCACATTTGGAGATGCAGTGTTTAACCCTCTGGGGGATAAACTCTCTACTCCCTCCAGACACTGGTACGCAGAGGATGTGCTATTCCTCTTGCATGAGACTAGGAAACCCAATACGAGGAGTTCCTATATTTACAAAATGCAAAAGGTTTGCCAAATGTCTCCAAAGGCAAAAAGAACTCCTTACAAGCAGATGTTGCTCCAGTCATAGTTTGTATGAGCTCATAGGTAGGTACTAGTCTGTCTACCAGAGGGCATTGTAAGCCTAGCCAGCATGTCTGCTTTTGCCACCCCATTGATTAACTGAGCCTATGTTAAGCAGAGCCAATGAAGTGACAATGAAGTGACCCCATGGGTGTCTTTTCTGTTACCCATCCACTCGTCATGGTTTCTCTTGAAGAGTGTTAGTGAGGGGCTCTGCCTAATGTAGTTAGGAATTTTGTAACAAAGCGTGGGGGGTCTGACAGGAATCTATTCCTCCAGCATGTTCTACTTATTGTTGTGGCGAGGTGTAGCGCACTGGAGCGCATGGCTCGCAGTGACTTGGATTTCTTTAGATGGTGCATATCCATAAAATCTGAGTTGGGACATGGCTTTGAAAAGTCAGGTAGAGATCACTTCTGAGTAAACTATATGTCATTGAGTACAGCCAGAGTCTTTTCAGTGTGCATAGGACATATGTTTGAGGCTAGTACTCTTTGTGGTCTTTCCAGCTGTTGGAAGTGTCTTGTGAGGTACATCCCAAATGGGGCATTGTACTCTAGTCTGAGTGATGAGTAGAGGGGCACTATAACCTCTCTAGTTCTAGACGCAACCCCTTTAGTAATTAGTTAGGAAATCCTTCTGTGGCCGAACTACTTTGGCAGTATGATTGTCAAAGGAGGGATTCCTGGGTCCCCAGACCTCTTATTACCTCTTCTGTATTGGGCTGCCACCTATGTGGTAATTTGTGGGTGTTTTCCCCAAATGTGATGCCTATGCATTTTTTGGCATTTAACTTGAGGGCCATGACTTTTGACACCAGATGTTCGTCTCAGTAAGACCTCTTTGGATGATGTCCGTGTCGGCCAGAGAGTAAATTATGGCTCCCAGTTTGCAGTCATCTGCAAACTTGGTTAGCCATAGTCATTCTGTTTGCCTGTACCTCTGAGAAGTATATGTTGAATAGTAGGGCTCGAGCCTTGCAGGACACCACTTGTGGCTGGAGCCTGCTGTTCTTACTGCATGAGTTCTGTCTGTAAGCCAGTTGGCAACCCGTCTTGTGACGTAGGGGTTTATGTTCAGGCTGGTGAGTTTTTCTATAATACCAGAGTGAGGAATGGTGAATGCCTTAGTGGGGTCAAGGTAGGCTGTGTGAACCACCTTTCCCTCGTCTATGGCCTTGGTGACTGTCAACTAGGTTTAGTAGGCATGATCTGCCCTTAAAGCCGAACTGGGTCAGGTGAAGTGTTTGGAGGTTCCCAGTGTCTGTAGTTTTTGAAAACGCTTAACCATAATAGCATCTCTTGTACTGATAGAACACCATCTGTGAAACCTTTCTCCCTAGGCCTCTCCTGAAAACAGGCCACCTGTGGCTCAGTCAAGAGACTCGGTCAGCAAATGGAAATGAAATACATCTACACATGTTGAGGTGCAGCCCATCACTGCCTCGTTGTACTCCTTTAGGTCGATACATGGATTCACAGTAGCTGCCTCTTTAAATATGCTTGTCTGTACTCTTGAAACAGTACTCTTGAAACAGTTGAGTGCCAAGACTACACCATCTCACACATGCTTAATTGTTCTGTCTCCATGGTTATATGCTGGTAGAGACGCACAATGGAGATTTAGTTGTGTGGGGCATTACCTTTTATGCTAGCGTAACATTCTTGTCCAGTATATTCTTCCAGCATGTACACTATGCAAACGGGAGATAAGTGAAGCAGAACTGTTCTCGAAGTCATTTGCTACTATATGAACACATTCAGAGTTTTGGTTTTGCAGCTCACAGCCTGGTATAATGTGTTCTGTAAACCTTGGCTCAAGATTGTCACTGCTCCCAACACCATGTGTAAAAGGGGTTGAGAATGGATGGGTAATGTCTTCTGAGATTTGTATAGCTCTTAACTGCCATATAGTAATCCATTAACCATACTTTGACCAATACTTGCCATTGGTGAACAGGGAGTACACTCGCATACTACTTGCATAAAACATTCAACACATTGTGCTTAAATCCTTCATTGGTCCGTATGAAAGCCATACTCCTAAAACCAGCTCAGAACGTTGTTCCATTGCATCATTGTTACCATGTTTGCATCTTGGTTGCATGTTTAACGAAAACCAGCTATATATTTAACAAAAAAAGAAGACCTCAGATGGATTAAATGGCTGCAGCCGTGTGTTTATTGCCAATTACTGCAAGTATTCTTGTCTAACAAGCCAATTATTGTGTTTGAGGCAGAAATGCCAAGAAAGCCACTTTTCTTTCATAGCATTTCCTTAAAACTACAGGACAAAACACTGCTTGATGTCCTATTCCCATGCTGCAGTATTATTGGAGTGGGATTCTCTGCCTCAGGCGACCCGAAGCTTGAGCCTGGTTGCTGTTGGTGCATGGGATGTCGCATGCAGGGCTGTAAACCAGGGGGTCTTAAATGTGACATCTGCACGCATAACTTCAGAACTGTTCTGCCACAGTCTTATCGTCAGATTGCATCACTCCTCTACTTATCAAGATGTCTAAAGCCAAGTACCCCGTTAGGGAACCTTTCAATTATAGCTTAAACTTGGGCTAAAAGGGAACAAGCAAACTATGCCCACTAAGAGGGGTAAATGCCGATGCGGACATCAATTTCTGTACAAGGATGCCCCTGACTGCTGTTTAGCTGGGAGCAGCCTCAGACGTTGCCAGTTCGATTCTGAGTCTTCTGTATGGCGACATGCATGAATGGGCGTTCCTTCGTTGAAGGTTGTGTGTTGGGCCCGGCAAGCCAGCATGTAAAAATCTACTGCCAATCATTAGCAGGCTGGAGTTCCGCTGCGGCGACCCCTAACCAGCAAAAGCCGAAAGACCCAAACAAAGTACAACCTTTATTCAGACCTGAACTAAAATCTGATCACCCCCATAGTTAATGCACACACTAGGAAAGCCAAAGGGCAGTTGATCAGACAAACTTTCTGTCGTTCCCCAGAACAGCCCAGCTGACCTCATCTCTCCTACCTATCCTGGCCCCGTCTGTTCCCCACCTCCCCCTCACTGAATCCTGACTTCGATTTGACCTGGTTTGCCAGCCATTGTTCTGTACTTAATTTGTATTGGCATAGGGAGGCACGTAGATGGCTGTGATGCTGGTAATGCATGTTGAACCCTTTTTCTGTAAGTAAAAGGGTCTACGTTATGAGCTCTCTAGTTTCAGATTAGGGAAACTTGCTGCTCTGAGGACACCGGCTGTTGATATATGCATGTTATGTCTTTAATTGTTTAGAGCACTTTAGCAGGTTGTTGGACATTTGCAAGTAGTTCCTGTAATTTAAGTGTACATTTGTGGAAAATGCAGCTAACCCTTTTTATTTTACCCCCTAGTATCTGTTAAAAAGCACAAAAAGAAGAAAGACAGGAAAGATGTTGCGGTGAGTCTCTTTCTCTCCCCCTTGCCTTGGAATGGTAATTTCTAAAATGTTCCTTTTAAGGAAGTTAATGCAGCTAATTTTCTAAGGCTGCAGACTTATTTTGATTACATGCTTTGTGAAGTGTAATTTGTGTTCTTACACTTTTTTTTTTCCTCCCCCCCCCCCCCCAGGAACTTCAGCATACAGAAGAGTTTCTTATCAAACCAGAGTCTAAAGCTGCTAAACTGGATACATCACAGTGGCCCCTTTTACTGAAGGTACACAGATCTTTGATTTGTAAGAAATCTGCTTTTGTTTGAGTGTATTGGTGGTATCCATACTGATTGTCCACAGACTTTTTTGTGCATATGTTGTAATTAGTTTGATTACAAATTGGGAGAACAGGTTTGTAAAATGACTTGTCTTTGGGTTTACACTGATCTACATTTTAGCTTGCAAATTAAGGGATGATCAGTCCTGTACTATGTTGTACTTTGTTTATGGATCTCGGGCTGCTAGTGTCAATTTAGCCAAGCTGCAAAGACTTTTTTGTGCAGTTGTGTCCAAGTGGACCATAGTTCTTTAGAAAATGTCACGTAACCACCTTTTTATTCTTGCCTGAGTACTGATATGCATTTTTCCCTCCACAGAATTTTGACAAGCTTAATGTAAGAACGGCTCACTACACTCCCCTCCCAAATGGCTGCAACCCTCTAAAAAGGGACCTAGTGGAGTACATCAGGTATGCTTTTTGAAGGAGCTGCTGAGGTACAATGCAGAAAATTTGGTGTTTATTTGCATTTCAGAGTCCTGACTAGGGGGCTTTTTCCTACACCTCCTGTCGGAATGATTTCTACCCAAACCTTTACATTGTTTTTTGGAAGATGCAGGGCTCATTATGGGGGAGTGCTGTGTTGGCTAAGAGGTTTGGGAGAAGTACTAGTCTGAATTCTTTGCCCAACTACAGCTAAAAGCTGTAAACTTTTATTCCGCTGTTCTGAATACAGAACAGTTAAAATCTTTAAGGCTGTGTATTTGGTTAGTATAGAGTAGTTATGTAGTGGTATATATGTAAAGGTGAACTGCTACCCTGGATGCATTGTAAAAATACCTAAAGAAGGCTGGTAGTGGGGGCTATATTTAACAAATCAACATGGTTTTATTTGGTTTGATTTAAGTTTTGGATTTCACAAATAATGCCATATTTTAGAAGGTTTGTTTGCAAATAGTTTGGGACAGGGGTAAGTGCGCATTCGTTAGGAAAGCTAACTGAGGTGCTTCACACAGCTTCTTTTTATCATATGCAGATTCTCTGCTTTGGGTCTCAAAACATGCTTCCTCGTGCAAGATCAACATGATCTGCAGCAGATGTCATAACCTGAGCTGCAAGGGTAGTGTGTTTTAATCTGGCGTTGAAATCTGTGGTATTTAACCACATCTGGCAGTTGGCTTGGATGAGTAACAAGCTGTTTTCCTATGATTCAGATGCAGAATGTTACCTCAATGTGCAACTCTGAGCAAGTCACTTAACTAATGCCTCTCCTGGGCAGTGTCTGAAGGTCTATGGAGATCGGTGCTAAATCTGATTAGGTATTCTGATTGGGTAGGGGGTAGGTGTCCATAGACTGTTATGGACATTTAAGTGAGGAGTAAAGTTCGGATTTTTGCCTATAGATGTTTGGCTTGTGCAAGACTGAAGATTGAATAGATTTATTTTGGGATTGCTGAGTTTGTCCTTTTATTTGCCAAGTTCGCCACCAACTTGTCAGCTTTTGGATGTTTCCAAAAGTGTCTGGGGTGGGGATTTTCTTCCAGTACTCTGAAAAGGAGCTACCAAGTTCAGACACTGCCTGACAAGTGCAAATTTGAAGGTGGAGTACAGCATACACATTAATATGTATGGATAGCTTTTGTGTGTGGATTAAGCACTGGTGTTTGGGGGTGTTTCACAAGGATCTGACTTGTAGAACAGGGGCACTTTTCCTCTGTGTGGAATGCTAAATGTAAAGTATTGGAGGCCTGCATGGTTAGACTTAAGGCCCTAGTGGTTGGCATGTAGTACACATGGGTGGTAATCGCTCCTTCATTGTGTGCGCTTCCCACACTTTGGGTTCTGTTAGCCAGCCTGCTGTCCAGTGAGTAATCTGAATCTTTGATAATCATTTGGGTCTAGGAAGATTGAAGGCCAGCATAGTTATGTGGGAATTTGGGGTAACTGAGCAAGATAAGGGGTGATGGGGGGGGGGGGGGTAGTGAATCCGTACTGAAGAATAAGATTCTGTGTGCACATTTTTAATGTAGTCATTTTTGTTTAGGTCGGGGTTCATTAATCTGGACAAACCTGCAAACCCCTCTTCTCATGAGGTAGTAGCATGGATTCGTAGGATTCTACGTGTAGAGAAGACTGGCCATAGTGGCACCCTGGACCCCAAGGTTACAGGCTGCTTAATAGTGTGTATAGATCGGGCAACTCGACTGGTGAAGTCACAGCAGAGTGCAGGTAAGTGGTACTTCATATCACCTGTGTGGTGCAATGTATTTTGTAAGGTATGATGTTTTGCGGCTAGAATTGTTGTGATGGACTTGAATGAAAGTGGTGGGTGTATTTTTTTTGCCTAGAGTTGTTGCTCTTCAGATAACTGTTTTCATGCCCTTTTGTGAGCACAGCATCTCATTGCTTTGTATCACTGGTGGGTATAGACTATGTAGGTGGCCTTTCCTGACTACTCTTTTGCTATCGCTTGCAGGCAAAGAGTACGTTGGAATCGTTCGGCTGCACAGTGCAATTGAAAATGAGCTACATCTTAGTAGGGTAAGTCATTTAGTGCTCCTGCTTCTAAATGTTTGATTTTGGCCATGTTGTGGTACCTTGTATGCAGAGTGACATTTTGTGGTACCTTGTATGCAAAAGTGATGAACAAGTTTATCCATTCTCTTAGCTCTGCTTTCGCCTGCTCTGCAGCACCTGGGTGTCCAGTTTTTGGCTCCCCTGTGTCATGCAGCTGCAGAGTGCTGATTGGTTACCTCAGTGTTCTACTGTTTAACTGTCAGTGCCCTGCTGGTCTGTTTGTTTTGAGTAGGTAGACATGGCAGGGTGGAGTCTCTTCACCTGAGCAAAGATGACAAAAAGTAATCTGATTGCATACTATGGCTGCCATTTGTTTTATATGAAGATCTTGGGAGGGTGAGTGGTTAGACTGGTAACCCATTAATGCTGTTTTTTGTAGCAGCTCATAAGGAAAGCTGTATATCCTATATATTCTTTTGTTTCAGGCTTTGGAAACTCTGACAGGGGCTTTGTTCCAACGCCCCCCACTCATCGCTGCTGTGAAAAGACAACTGCGAGTACGAACTATATATGACAGTAAACTTGTTGAATATGATCCTGAGCGTAGACTTGGTAAGTTTACTCTTGTAAACAATGGTTGCAAAACTTTCATTTTAAGTTATAAATTGCTGGAATGTTTCCAGGAGCTTATTCATTGCCAGTGTACTGCCCCTCCTGCCCTGCCAAAGGATGAAGTCTGGATTGCATTAGCACATTGTGCAGAGATGACTCCTATCTATCACCCATTACTGATGGCAGCTGGAGGAAAGGCCTTGGTGCTTAAGGTTTATGTAGTGTCTGCTTTTGTGATTGTATCTGTGTTGTGCTTGTGGTGATCGCAGGCACCGACTTGTATTTGTGTGCTACCAGTATTCAATGTCTAGACGGCACAAGTCTCCTGTAGCTTCTGGGGCATATTGTTGCAGAAAGTCTTGACTGCTTCAGTTGTGAATTAAATGAACACATTTATTTGTAGTTTAGTCTTGTGGTTGTGGACTTCTATTGTGAATTAAATGAACACATTCATTTGTAGTTTAGTCTTGTGGTTGTGTATGGCAGGAACTGATGTTTAGGTCAGATGGTAAAATTTAAGTGGTAACAGTTAAAACCGTTCAGCTTGCTAATGCTTGGTTACCTCTGCTCCAGGTATATTTTGGGTGAGTTGTGAGGCGGGCACGTACATCAGGACATTATGCGTTCACATTGGCCTACTGCTTGGGGTTGGTGGACAGATGCAAGAGCTTCGCAGAGTTCGTTCAGGGGTGTTGGGTGAGAAGGTAAGTAAATGGTCCTTGATGCAAAGTTGGCTTTAATTTTGTTCTTTACCCTGTGGGATGCTCTAATTTGGAAAAGGTACATATTCAAAACAAAACTGGAGCCAGTAATGGTGTTGACTCTTTCCAAAGTGTTGAGTACAACTCTGGGTATCTTCCCTGTGTTGTTAATTGAACTTTGGGACATTAATTTTGCTATGCATTTAGTAACGCAGGCTCTCCAGCCTGCCACTCTTGCTTGTAGCCAACAGTTAAAGCTTGCAGATATTTACTTGCTGACTTTGCAGGTAGGTATGCCCTGGTACACCTTTTTTAAGTACAGTGAATTTACACAGTTGACAAATTTACAAGCATCAGCTATCAGCATTGTGTACTGTAGTTTTGACCTTGGTCATTTTGTTCTTTCATTCGCATTGCCTGCCTAGCTTTGATTTATCTGTAGAAGCAATAATTCTTGCATGCTTTGCATCAGACCTCGCTGTGCATGCTTGGTAGTTCACATGGTTATAAAAACGGATGCTGTATTTGTGGAAAGTCCACTTTTGCATGGCACCAAATATCTTATTGCCTTGTATTTTGAGACGTGCTTTGATCAAATTCTTTCAATTGTAGTACAGTGCTGCCCTGAGGTGTGTCCATCTTGTTTGTGGCTCTCCTCGGTAAGTGGTATAGACTTCAGTTTGAAGCCGTAATGTTTTTCTGTAGAAAAGATTAGGCGGTAGTAAAACATGTGCAAGCTGTTACTGTGAGTTACCTTTTTATGGGATAACTTCCCTAAATTGTGTTGCTGGTATTCTTCGTGTTTCACTGTTGCAGTCATTACATTTGGGTAATCCTGCTGGCAGGTTGCCCTCAGCCAGCCTGAATTCCAGAGTCTTGGGTCCTGCGTCGGTTGCGGTCTCCTCTTCCCTGACGTCAGGGGTATAAGAGAAGTAGCTGATGCCATTTTCTTCAGTCTTCCTTGCCGTGCGGTGCCAGATGCAGTGCCAGATGCAGAAGCAGTTCCAAGTGCCGGTCGGCCAACTCCTGAGATTTTCATATTTGAGTTTCAGATCTGAAGGCTTCAATAAATTTTTTGCTCCAGACCAATGTCAGAAAAAGTTAACTATTTCTTGTGGGAAGCAAATACCTCCATAAGGATTTTCGTTCTTACTGTTTCTTGCCTAGGCCCCCTGATCACAACATTTTTGGCTGTCTGGTTTGTGCTAGATCTAAGTGTCAGTATGATTTTGCTTTAAAAAAATTTGGACGCCGGTTTAATTACCCTGAAATGTTGTCTGATAGCCATCAGACTACCGGAGTTTACAAAAAACGCAAAGAAAGGGATAGAGAAAAGGCCCAAAACAGACTAAGCTTCTTCTAAG